>NC_134881.1:43033960-43048960 GCF_041734735.1 Babylonia areolata | reverse complement strand
TCCCTGGTTTCCAGAACTATCAATCCTATCTGATGTTTGTTTAGAGATTTGTGCTAAATCGGCACACGTGACAGTTTTCCGTGTTACTCTCTCAAGCCTCTCTCCATTGAAGGTGGGCGGGGAAGGGGGGGGGGGGTGGATGTGGAGGGTGGAATAGGGTAGGGGACGATCAGGAAAGTAGGTCAGGAGGACTACGTTTTTTTGTTTGCTTTGTTGTTGTTGTTTTTTTGTTTTTTGGTGTGTGTGTTGTTGTTGGGTTTTTTTTGGGGGGGTTGTTTTTTGTTATTGGTTTGTTTGTTTTTTTTGTTTGTTTTTTTGGGGGGGTGGTTGTTTTGTTTTTAGGCTCCATATTCCTTCTTTCGTGTTAATCCCTACTTAGCGCGAGGTCTACCTGTTAAAGAAAGCATTCATGCTGCTTGTACATTGCTGTCGTTAACAAGAAATCTGTCACATCTTGTCTTGTCGATCTCCATTGTCAGTATATATTTATGCGAAACGCATGGGAGTTAGCCCGTACAGAAATTCCGAGCGAAGCTCTTAAAACAGCCAGCGTTTTTCTGACATCTCTCGCTGCTTAACCGATGCGACATGTTAACTCTCTCCATACGAACGGCGAAAGAGACGACGTTAACAGCGTTTCACCCCAATTACCATCATCAAAATATTGCAAGCGGAAGGCTCTTATACTGAAGAGGTGGATGTTGACAAAGAATACCACAGTTCTGACGACGGAAGCTAAAGGTTGGGTCATTCAGACACCCACTGGACATCCGAGGTGTCTGTGTAGAGGAGAAGAGAGGACTGGCCGTACTGAGTGAGTTAACATTTTCCTTTCTCTTTTGTATCACAATTTTCCGTCCCGTCCGTCACACTGGTACTCAAACCGACAGGTGCAACGTTATACTGATACTCAAACCGACAGGTGCAACGTTATACTGATACTCAGAGACCGACAGGCGCAACGTTATACTGATACTCAGAGGCCGACAGGCGCAACGTTACACTGATACTCAGAGACCGACAGGCGCAACGTTATACTGATACTCAGAGGCCGACAGGCACAACGTTACACTGATACTCAGAGACCGACAGGCACAACGTTACACTGATACTCAGACCAATAGGCACAACGTTATACTGATACTCAAGCCGACAGGCGCAACGTTATACTGATACTCAGCCGCAGGACCAACGTTACTGTACTAGACAATAGCACAACGTTATACTGATACTCAGACCAATAGGCACAACGTTATACTGATGCCAGACCATAGGCACAACGTTAACGATACAGCTGACAGCACAACGTTATACTGAACTCAACATAGAACAGTTACTGATACCGACAATAGGCACAACGTTATACTGATACTCAAGCCGACAGGCACAACGTTATACTGATACTCAGAGGCCGACAGGCCACGTTACTGATACCAAGCCGCAGCACAACGTTATATACTCAGACAATAGGCACAACGTATACTGAACTCAGCCATAGCACAACGTTATACTGATCTCAGACCAATAGGCACAACGTATACTGATACTCAGGCTGACAGGCACAACGTTATATGATACTCAACAATAGAACACGTATACTGATACTCAGACAATAGGCACGTACTGATATCAAACCGACGGCACAACGTTATACTGATACTCAGAGGCCGACAGGCACAACGTTATACTGATACTCAGAGGCCGACAGGCACAACGTTATACTGATACTCAGGCCGACAGGCACAACGTTATACTGATACTCAGACCAATAGGCACAACGTTATACTGATACTCAGAGGCCGACAGGCACAACGTTATACTGATACTCAGAGGCCGACAGGCACAACATACTCAGAGGCCGACAGGCACAACGTTATACTGATACTCAGACCAATAGGCACAACGTTATACTGATACTCAGAGGCCGACAGGCACAACGTTATACTGATACTCAGACCAATAGGCACAACGTTATACTGATGCTCAGAGGCCGACAGGCACAACGTTATACTGATACTCAGAGGCCGACAGGGACAACATACTCAGAGGCCGACAGGCGCAACGTTATACTGATACTCAGACTGACAGTCGCAGCAACATAGTGGTTGCAACACTGGTCTGAGGGTCCTGGGTTTGAATCTAGATCGCGGTGGGTTGAGGTAAGATTTATTCCTCTCTCTCTTTTTTCCTTTTCCTTTTCTTATCTCCCAGGTCAACTGATGGCGCAGACCCAGCTGCCACTGAGTGCCTGATCAGTCTCGGTCTGTTTGTAGAAAAGATATACACTCGTTAACTCTCTCCATACGAACGGCGAAAGAGACGACGTTAACAGCGTTCCACCCCAATTACCATCATCAAAATATTGCAAGTGGAAGGCTCTTATACTGAAGAGGTGAATGTTGACAAAGAATACCACAATTCTGACGACGGAAGCTAAAGGCTGGGTCATTCAGACACCCACTGGACATCCGAGGGGTCTGTGTAGAGGAGAAGAGAGGACTGGCCGTAATGAGTGAGTTAAAGATCCTGTAATCACTGAAAGCTAGCGTTCGTTGAGTTATGGAAAAAAAAAAGAACACTGCCCAGTATGCACACACCCCAAAAAGTGACAAGGAGAAACATATCGTCGGCAAGTGCCGTGCTGCGGGAAGGAATGGAACCCGGAACTTCTGAGCGCTCTGTGTAACCTGGGCTGCACCCTGACTGCTGACAGCACCGCCACTCCTGTCACGACGTGCACTGCAGTGTGGTGTGGGTGTGGGTGTGGGGTGTGGGCGTGTCTGTCACGTTGTGACAGTGAGGGACAGTCTTTTCACAATATGTATAATAAATGGAGTGTTTCTTCTTTACCGTCCGCTTTATAAAATAAATAAATAAATAGAAATAGAAATTAAACCCACCTGGAAGTCACTGTCTGTTTACAGCCCATCACATTAATTCTCCTCACCCACGGCAATCCTTAACCCTTTCATCGCCAGTCAATTTAGAGTACAAAATTTCTTTTGTGGTATAAACACAGTGAAAAGACAGTGGCTAAGAATAGCTGGGGATTCCCACTGCGATGTATAGAAAATATGGCCTATCCTACCACCGAACATTAAGAGCAGTAGGTTCATAGATAACCGACCAATGAATGGTCACCTTTCAGTGACATGGGTCCTCTACCACGCCTGTGCATAAATGCGAGCTTGGTGGTGAAAGGGTTAAAACCCCTTCAGTGCCAAAGGAAAAAAACAGTAGAAAGTGGTGTTTCAAGTCATAAAACAACATACAAAACAAAAAGCCTAAAACTGAGAAAACGGTCTGGAGATGTACCACTCCAAATAAAGAGTGTGAATTTTCAGCCTTCCAGAATGATTTCCCTTCTTCTGATGACGTCATCAGTGACATCACTGTGCACGTACGTGATACGTTTTAAGGCAATGAAAGGGTAGGTCCGCTGTGGTAAATCCGCCCCCCACCCCCACCCCCCACCCCGCCCTTTTTTCAGTCTGCTCTCACATCCTTTTATGAAATAATTACGCCCATAGCACAAACCTAGAATTTACAGCCTTTGTTTGTTTGTTTGTTTGTTTTTGTTTTTTTCAGTCCGTCACTGTCTCTGACTGACATCCTTTTAAGCAGTGAACGCACGCTGAGCAAAACTTGGATTTCAGTGTTCTTTTAAGGCCTGTTACGGTTCATCAACAATGTCCTTTACAGCTGAACACGTTTCTTTCTTTTTCGAGCAGTCTCTCCATAACTCTAATGCATTGAGTTTTCTCCCTCTCTCTCCCTGTGTGGTGTGTGTGTGTGTGTGTGTGTGTGTGTGTGTGTGTGTGTACGCGTGTGGTTTTGTGTGTGACTGATGTGCTACTGATTGTAAAACACTTGTTTGAAAGTGCTATATGAATTATTTAGTATTGTTGTTATTAACTATGAAGGGATGAATTTGTTTGGCTGATATATATATATTGGGAAGAGGTGGGCCTTAATCCAGACCTGAAAAAGCTGGGTTGCAGAAGACTGACGAAGCGAAAGAGGGAGTTCATTCCAAGTGCAAGGTGTCCAGAGACAGAGAAAGAGTGGCGGCCGACTGCAGAGAGTTTGAAATCAGTGGAGAGTGGAAAGACGTGAACTTGACTGAAGAAGGCAGCGACACACCATAGTATATATAAAGCCTGGTGGGAATGGGGAAGCGGGTTGGGGACGAGAGGACTCGATTGTGGTGGGGAGATGGGGGGATGGGGGATGGGGGGGACACGCACAAGAGTACTCTTCTTCTTCTTCTGCGTTCGTGGGCTGCAACTCCCACGTTTACTCGTATGCACACGAGTGGGCTTGTACGTGTATGACCGTTTTTACCCCGCCATATAGGCAGCCATACTCCGCTTTCGGGGTTGTGCATGCTGGGAATATTCTTGTTTCCATAACCCACCGAACGCTGACATGGATTACAGGATCTTTAACGTGCGTATTTGATCTTCTGCTTGCATATACACACGAAGGGGGTTCAGGCACTAACAGGTCTGCACATATGTTGACCTGGGAGATCGTAAAAATCTCCACCCTTTACCCACCAGGCGCCGTCACCGTGATTCGAACCCGGGACCCTCAGATTGAAAGTCCAACGCTTTAACCACTCGGCTATTGCACCCGTCGCACAAGAGTACAAAAACAATAAATCAGTTATCTTGTACAAGGGGAGTGAAAGCAGTGGAGACAGGAGCTGGGGGAAAAAAGGATACGTAACGACAGAAACAGGTAAAGGTGATGAATAATAATGGTATTTATATAGCGCTGAATCTTGTGCAGAGACAAATCAAAGCGCTTTCGCACCAGTCATTCACACGCATGCATAACTCTAAAACTGTAGAAACTAAAGACAAGGAAGGGCAGGCAAGGGAGGCTATTTTGGGAAGAGGTGGGTTTTAAGGCCAGACTTGAAAGAGCTGAGTGTGGAGACTTGACGAAGCGAAAGAGGAAGTTCATTCCAATTGCAAGGTCCAGAGACAGAGAAAGAACGAAGGGGGTTTATACACGTAATCCTACAGGTGTTAGCGCTACACCTCCGAAGAAAGGCAAACCCAAACTGACGGTAAATGAACAGTTATTTTTTTAATGTAGTGAGTTACCTGCACTTGCTTTCCTTCGCTATTATGTTGTTCCATAACCAGTTTGGTCAACCAGTGGCAGCCGGATAGCATCCCTTTGGAGATCCAGGTGAAAGCTATCATACACAACGATTCCCCTGAGTCAGTGCTCGTTTGGCTGACAATGTTCCAGAGTGGAGTGATGACCTTGAGGTATGCGTCCGCCTAGGAAGCGAGAGAATCTGAGCGCGCTGGTTCGAATCACGGTTCAGCCGCCGATATTTTCTCCCCCTCCACTAGACCTTGAGTGGTGGTCTGGGCGCTAGTCATTCGGATGAAACGATAAACCGAGGTCTCATGTGCAGCATGCACTTAGCGCACGTAAAAGAACCCACGGCAACAAAAGGGTTGTTCCTGGCAAAATTCTGAAGGAAAATCCACTTCGATAGGAAAAACAAATAAAACTGCATGCAGTAAAAAATACAATAAAATGGATGGCGCTGTAGTACAGCGACGCGCTCTCCCTGGGGAGAGCAGCCCGAATTTCACACAGAGAAATCTGTTGTGATAAAAAGAAATACAAATAACAAATAATAATAATCTTCTTCTTCGTAAGCGGGGTGTGACTCCCACGTTCACTTGTATACACGAGTGGGCTTTTACGTGCATGACCGTTTTTACCACCGCCATCATGTGTATGCAGTCATACTCCATATTCGGGAGGTGGACGCCGGGTATTTTATTGTTTCCCTAAAACACCGAACGCTGACCTGGATTACGGGATCTTTAACATGCATATTTGATCTCCTGCATGTGTGTGCACACGAGGGAAATTCAGGCACTAGCAGGTCTGCACATCTGTTAACTGGGATTCGAACCCGGGGACCCTCAGATTTTAAGTCCAACGCTTTAACTCACTCAGTACGGCCAGTCCTCTCTTCTCCTCTACACAGACCCCTCAGATGTCCAGCGGGTGTCTCTATGACCCAACCTTTAGCTTCCGTCGTCAGAATTGTGGTATTCTTTGTCAACATTCACCTCTTCAGTGTAAGAGCCTTCCGCTTGTAATATTTTGATGGTTGTAATTGGGGTGAAACGCTGTTAACGTCGTCTCTTTCGCCGTTCGTATGGAGAGAGTTAACCGCTCGGCTTCCATTTTGGATCTCCAAGCATGATATGCAAGGACGAAATTAATCATTTGTGAGTATTCCATTAATAGTAGCTATTAAATTGCTTTTTCTCACTTTATTTTTGACTCACTTGTGTAAACAGTGTTTTAACCCGGTGTTCGGTTGTCTGTGTGTGTCTGTGTGTCCGTGATAAACTTTAACATTGACATTTTCTCTGCAAATACTTTGTCAGTTGACACCAAATTAGGCATAAAAATTGGAAAAATTCAGTTCTTTCCAGTCATCTTGTTTAAAACAATACTGCACCTTTGGGATGGGCACAAAAAAAATAAAAAATGAAGCCTATTTATATGCAAACTGCATTTACTGTTATATTTATTATTTTTTGTATTCTCTAAACTTGGCACGATTGATCTGATATTCTGACACAACAACAAGAGTAGTCAAACAGGAACTTCTTTTGCTAAGCATGGAAGTTTTATTTATTTTGCAAACGTTGTGCAGATAGTAAGAAAGGGAAATTACTCTGTAATTAATGCTAGGGGACTTAATTTGCCACAAGTGAGTCCTGAAGGCCTTGCCTCTCTTGTGTCATTTTGTTTTCATCCTATTTTTGACATCACCCTTTATGGGCAGCTTTTGGAACTGAAGTCGTTGAATGGCCATTTTTCTCCCTCTGCGATCCTTCACTGAACTGTGATTGGTACATCATGACATGGGAGATTATTCTCTTCCGTTGTCGAAATATCTACCGAGTTTGTTATTTTACAAATCATACAATTAACTCTCTCCCTTAACGAAACTTACATTACCTTCTAACTTTCAATTCCGTTGTCGGAACGTGTAAGGAGTCTGTTGTTTCACAAGTCATACGACTGACTCTCAACCTTTCAGAAAACTGAAACGACCCACTGATTGTTGCCATAATATTGAGAGTTAACTCTCTCCATACGAACGGCGAAAGAGACGACGTTAACAGCGTTTCATCCCAATTACCATCATCAAAATATTGCAAGCGGAAGGCTCTTATACTGAAGAGGTGAATGTTGACAAAGAATACCACAATTCTGACGACGGAAGCTAAAGGTTGGGTCATTCAGACACCCACTGGCCATCCGAAGGGTCTGTGAAGAGGAGAAGAGAGGACTGGCCGTACTGAGTGAGTTAACAGCGTTTCACCCCAGTTACCATCATCAAACTATTGCAAGCGGAAGGCTCTTATACTGAAGAGGTGAATGTTGACAAAGAATACCACAGTTCTGACGACGGAAGCTAAAGGCTGGGTCATTCAGACACCCACTGGCCATCCGAAGGGTCTGTGAAGAGGAGAAGAGAGGACTGGCCGTACTGAGTGAGTTAACAGCGTTTCACCCCAGTTACCATCATCAAACTATTGCAAGCGGAAGGCTCTTATACTGAAGAGGTGAATGTTGACAAAGAATACCACAGTTCTGACGACGGAAGCTAAAGGTTGGGTCATTCAGACACCCACTGGCCATCTGAAGGGTCTGTGAAGAGGAGAAGAGAGGACTGGCCGTACTGAGTGAGTTAACAGCGTTTCACCCCAGTTACCATCATCAAACTATTGCAAGCGGAAGGCTCTTATACTGAAGAGGTGAATGTTGACAAAGAATACCACAGTTCTGACGACGGAAGCTAAAGGTTGGGTCATTCAGACACCCACTGGCCATCCGAAGGGTCTGTGAAGAGGAGAAGAGAGGACTGGCCGTACTGAGTGAGTTAATGGCCCTCAGTCTCTCCCCTCCACACTACAGACGTTTCTCTTCAAGCGAGGGGTTAGCATTGCTTTCTGCTTGCATCTTTCGGAAGTTATTTCGACAGAGTCGGAAAACTTTTTTCAGTTCGTATCTGCACTACTTGTTTCCTTCCGCTATCATAAAGAAGAAAAATAATACCCCAATTTTGTGAATTCATACATCGTAGACATAGAAAACAGCACAAGATGAAGCAACACAAGGACATCAAGGAAATTACACACACGAAGTTTAAAACGACCCCCGCAGTGAGCGCAGACATACACACAGAGAGAAACACACACACACACTCTCTCTCTCTCTCTCTCTCTCTCACACACACACACACACACACACACACACACACACACACACAACACACACACACACACACACACACACACACACACACACACACAACACACACACACACACACACACACACACACACACACACACACACACACAGGATATCATTTTGCAGCTGTGCCATAAATTAAACAAGGAATCCAAACTAACACTGACTTACCGTGTGACGGACACACACAGACAAGCAGGATGACTGCTGACAGTGCCGTGACAATGCACACCGCTCCCCCGGCTCTGAGGGACCGCTCCTGTCCACTCAACCCCATGTTTTCTTGTATCTGTGTCCTGTCTGTCTGTCTGTCTGCTGTCTTTCCAACTTTTCAAACTGAGGGGCAAAGCAGACTGAACTCAGCGAGGCGTGTCCGGCGCTGCTGTAGTCTTCCACGCCGCTGGCTGTACAGACTATGTGTGTCGTTGTTTAAAACTAACGATACAGCGACAGCTTCTGTAGGTGTATGTGGAATGTACTTCCTGGTACGGGAGTAGCAGCGTGTAATTTGTCTCTCACTGTTTCTAGTTCAGGCAAAAACATAATTCACCTGCACTCAGGTGAAGCGAATAGGTTGAAACTGCTATAAAAAAAAAAATAAATAAATAAATAAAAATAAATAAATAAATTTTAAGTTTCGAAGTTGATGTCAATGGGTAGACAGCCTTTGTACAATGAAAACTCTGTACAAAACTCCGAATAAACTATTCATACAATATGAATCCATTGTTGTTTCCTTTTAACAATGTCTACCCGTTACTCGGTAAAAACAATCATAAACAGTCTGTCACCACATGTAGATAGATGCAAACTGAAAAATAAAACACTGGCACATACCGTGACGTTTATGACATTTCAGTTGTGTGAGCGATGTCTCTCTCTCTCTCTGCATGTGTACTTAATTATTCATTCTTTGGTGCCTTTGTTCTTGCAGTTACACGAACAGACGTGGTCATGAAACGAAATCAAAGCTATTTCAGCAGTGTTAAGAATGTCAACGCTTCAGCAATCTCTTTGAAAGTCAGTATGAACGCCAATCAATCAATCGTTTTCCTTACGCAGAGTGGTGGGGGTGGAGAGGGAAGGTACGGATGGGTGGGAACTGTATGCAGATTGCCTTGGTGGTAATTACAACCATACACCTTCACACCAGACCTCCGCTATGGTGTGCCCGCAATTATCAACATACAGAATAACACTGTGGGAGTTCACAGCGTGGAAAAGTCTAAAACCAATAACACAGGTTACTGGATCTTTAAATGATAGTCCACAACAATTCTACCACACAGTACCATGTTTCCCGTGGCTATTTTCTGATGTCCATAAATGACAAACGTGTCTCCAGTTTTTGTCGTCACAACAACAACAAAAAAACAACCTTCATGAAGGACAAAAAACTCCGAACTGCCAGCTTGTCAATCAGGTTTTCACAGGTCGTGGATCCCATTAAAACGCATCACAGTTTTATTATTGTTCCGTTTCGTGACTGGCAACACTCACACACACACAAACACTCAAGCAACCGCCATCTAAGCCGTAGAAGCATTACAATTATCTAATCTCCGTCCCGAATCAAAGACCATTGAAATGACCTGGGGCCATCACATCACATCAAAGTTCGGGAGGATCAGTACACTTCTCCAAAGTTACAGCTGAGCGAGTTCAGCACAGTTGTGGCGACAGGTCCATACAGACAGTGGTAAAGTTCGAACCCGAACGATGTTACATAATGCACCTTGAAAGGCCCTACAGGAATAAGTCAGCTGAAGGCGGCTCTCACGACAAAAAGCAAGGCATAACAGCGGGGGGGGCTTTGAGTCCTCCTCTGTATGAATATTTGCCCACATTTGTCTTCACACATCCCTACCACCACAGGCTTGTCGCGCCGTCTGACCGTGCGTGGGTTGTAGGGGGCGGGCCATTCTGGTTTGTATCGAAAGAAGTACCTTTTGCTTTTGGGGGGAGGTGGGGTGGGGAGGATGTGGAGGGTGGGTGTGGTTGAGGGGGTGGGGTGGGGGTCTCGCCTCGTGCGTCACATCTATATGCGCATGCTCCTTTGTGTGTGTGTGTGTGTGTTTGTGTGTGTGTGAGCAGTGACACTTGGAGGTTGTTCTGCCTGTGAGCCCCGCCCACCTCCACTGTTTCAAAGAGACACACAGGCAGACGATTCCTTCATGAATGTGTCCATGTTATTGTGCGTGTGTGTGTGTGTGGGTGTGTGTGTGTGTGTGTGTGTGTGTGTGTGTGTGTGTGTGTGTGTGTGTGTGTGTGTGTGTGTGTGTGTGTATTTGTGTGTGTGTGTATGTGTGTGTGCGTGCGCGTGTGGATGTCAGTGTGTGTGTGTGTGTGCGCGCGCGCGCGCGCGCGGTGTGTGTGTGTGTGTATGTGCGGTGTGTGTGTGTGTGTGTGTGCGTGTGTGTGTGTGTGTGCGGTGTGTGTGTGTGTGTGTGTGTGTGTGTGTGTGTGTGTGTGTGTGTGTGTGTGTGTGTGTGTGTGTGAAATTCAGGTTGCTCTCTGTCTCCAGGGAAACCGCTTAGTCACAGTGCACCTTTTTTTTTCTTTTTTTTTTTCCTTTCGTTTTTTTTTTTTCCTGTCTGCAGCTGTATTTGTTTCAATGTCAAATGGATTTTTTTTTCTGTGGATTTTTTTTACTTACGAAACTTTGCTACTGAGTGACACCCTTGCGTTGCTGTGGGTTCTTTTATGTGTGCGAAGTGCACCTCGGTTTTTCGTCTCATCCGAAAGACTATAGCACCCAGACAACCACTCAAGGTCTTGTTGAGGTGGAATAAAAACCCCGGTCCGTATGCCAATGTGGTCTCGAACCCGTGACACCTGCCTCTTCGTCGGGCCACTGGGTCATCCTTTCAAGTGTCCACTCGTGTTCTTTTGGAGTGTTGGTAATCCATAAAACGTCAAACCCGTGCAACGACAACTTGACCAGATTTCTAACCCACAGTAACTAAATTTATCGTTGCTGTAAACCAATGAAAATAAAACGCCAAATGTTAACAAGTATGCATTAAAACAGTTTCCGTGTTTCGGTCACGGAGGATTGTTCGAGTAGTTAAAAATATTTATTTCTGTCGCCTGTATCCTAAAGGGCCTAGGGGGGATTTTAAATGTCAGGTTTGTACGTCTTTACTTATTTCTAACCCTGGTGGATTCTGGAAGAAAGAATATACCCAGCATGCACACCCCCGAAAACGGAGTATGGCTGCTTATACGGCGGGGGTAAAAACGGTCATACACGTGAAAGCCCACTCGTGTTCATACGAGTGAACGTGGGAGTTGCAGCCCACGAACGAAGAAGAAGAAGAAGAAGAACCCTGGTTCATGAAATGTAGGTATATTTGATTCCAGTGTCAGTTTGTGTCGTGTGTGTGTGCGTGTGTGTCGGTCGGTCAGCGTGTGCGTGCGTCTGTACATGTGTGTGTTTGTGCGTGCGCGTGTCTGCTTGTGTGCATGCGAGAGTATGTGCATGTACGCGCGCGCGTGTGTGTGTGTATGTGTACGTATGAAGCTCACAACTCTTTATTTCGAAACACATGAATCATCCAGAAACTGTCAGGTCAGCTCAGCTTCTTTGATTGTGCCACACATTATCAGTTGTTGTTGCGTGTGTTTAAGTATATGTCAACAATTTCACCCTGGTTTGTTTTGTGTGTGTGTGTGTGTGTGTGTGTGTGTTGTTTGTTTGTTTGGGGGGGGGGGTTGTTGGTTTTTTGTGGGGTTTTTTTGTTTTTGTTTTTGTTTTAAATATAACAAATGAGTGCAGCATAGTCTGTATAGACATAGCGCATTGTAACCTTTTTTTTTTTTTTTTTTTAAGACTGTCTTGTCATTTGCAATGTTAATAAAAGGATGAATATTTTGTCCCTGAAAAAAAAGGAAATGTGTAAATGGGAAAAAAAAAAATTCAGATTAATTCTAAGTTTTGTACACATAATTTTATGATTTGAACTTCTTCCTTCCATATTATTTTAACAAGCCCAAAATCAGTAAAAAGAAAAGTTGTCTTTATTCCATAAATGCTATTGATTACTTTGACATAGTTATGGAATGCCGGGTATTGGTTTGATTATTTCCATGGTGTTTAGCTGATTGTGTAATTTATATACAAAAATAAAACGGTGGGCGACCCAAGAAAGTCCCGGTAAAAAAAATAAAAATGAAAAAAAGTATTTTAAAAATTTAAAAAGAAGAAGTCAGATCAGCTCTTCTATCCATGTCGAAGAGAGTGTTTCAAAACAAGTTAATGTTATTGCCCATGCCATACATAATGATATGATCGTGTCCTCCCCCCCCCCCCACCCCCCAGTGCTCTGCCACCAGATTTACGATCTCCCGTCAAGTTTTACTCAGTGGCTCAGTGGTACGGTTACTCAACACTTGTGGACCAGCGGCTGTTTTATGTGATGCTGAGTCCTTCACGCCCCATTGATCAGGGGCAAAGGAGAGAGAGAGAAAGACAGAGAGAGAGAGAGAAGAGAGAGAGGGAAGAGAGAGAGGAGAGGGGGAGAAGAGAGAGAGAGAGAGAAGAGAGAGAGAGTAGAGAGATATATATAAAAGAGAGAAGGGAGAGAGAGAGGAGAAAGAGAGAGGAGGGAAAGAGTGAGAGAGAAGAGAGAGAGAGGAGAGAGAGAAGAGAGAGCGGAGAGAGAGCGAGAAGAGAGGAGAGAGAGAGAGGAGAGAGAGAGAAGAGAGAGAAAGAAAGACAGACAGAGAGAGAGGAGAGAGAGGGAGAGAGAGAAAAAAAGAGAGAGAGAGAGAGAGAGAGAGAAAGAGAAGAAAGAAGAGAGAGAGAGAAGAGAGAGAGAAAAAGAGAGAGAGAAGAGAGGGGAAAAGAGTGAGAGAGAAGAGAGAGAGCGAGAGATAGCGAGAAGAGAGGAGAGAGAGAGAAAGAGGAGAGAAATAGAAGAGAGAGAAGAGAGAGAGAGAAAGACACACAGAGAGAAGACAGAGAGATAAGAGAGAGGGAGAGAAGAGAGAGAGAAGAGAGGGAGAGAGAGAGGAGAGAGAGAGAAGAGAGGTAGAGACAAGAGGGAGGAGAGAGAGAAGAGAGGGAGAGAAGAGAGGGAAGAGAGAGAGAAGAGAGGGAGAGAGAAGAGAGGAGAGAGAGAGAATAGAGAGAGAGAGAGGAGAGAGAGAGAGGAGAGGCGAAGAAGAGAGAGATTGAGGAGAGAGGAGGAGCGGAGAAGAGAGAGAGAGAAAGCGGAGAGAGAGAGAAGAGAGAGAGAGGGGGAGAGAAAGCGGAGAGAGAGAGAGGGGAGAGAGAAGAAGAAGAGAGAGAAAAAGAAAGAGCGAGAGAGAGAACAAGAACAAGAATAAAAACAGTTGTTTATTTAATATGCCACCAGCCCCCAGAAACAAAAAGAACCATGTGAACTGCCTATTTAGAAAAAAACGAAACGAAAACATGAACAAGCCATGCATGCAAGAAAGTGAAATTTCCATCAGAGAGAGGGAGAGGGGAGAGAGACACAGAGAGACAGATAGACATTGAGAGAGAATTTGGAATGGTTTATTCACAATCAGGCCACAGCCCCTAGTGAAGGGGGTATACGTAAACATAATACAACTCAATGAAAACACATAAGCAAATAAGCATTAATATAGACAACAAACCGACATTGAGAGAGAGAGAGACAGAGAGAGACAGAGAAGAGAGAGAGGAGAGAGAGGAGGGGCGAGAGAAAGAGAAGAGAGAGAGAGAGAAGAAGAAAGAGAGAGAGAGAAGAGAGAGAGGGGGAGAGAGAGAGAAGAGGGAGAGGAGAGAGAGAGACAGGAGAGAGAGGGGGAAAGAGAGAGAAAGAGAATGACAAAGAATGGAGAGAGAAGGAAACATCGAGGCGGTTGGGGGTTTAAAAGGTTGAATGTTAAACGTCTCATTGCCTATTACGGCTATCAAAGCAACGAATTCCTAATCCAATATGTCCAGGGCTCGGCATAGGAAGGCAGTGAATTCATATCCACTGTGTCCAGGGCTCGGCATAGGAAGGCAGTGAATTCATATCCACTGTGTCCAGGGCTCGACATAGGAAGACAGTGAATTCATATCCACTGTGTCCAGGGCTCGGCATAGGAAGACAGTGAATTCATAATCCACTGTGTCAGGGCTCGGCATAGGAAGGCAGTGAATTCATAATCCACTGTGTTTAGGGCTCGGCATAGGAAGGCAGTGAATTCATATCCACTGTGTCCAGGGCTCGGCATAGGAAGGCAGTGAATTCATATCCACTGTGCCCAGGGCTCGGCATAGGAAGGCAGTGAATTCATATCCACTGTGCCCAGGGCTCGGCATAGGAAGGCAGTGAATTCATATCCACTGTGTCCAGGGCTCGGCATAGGAAGGCAGTGAATTCATATCCACTGTACCCAGGGCTCGGCATAGGAAGACAGTGAATTCATATCCACTGTGTCCAGGGCTCGGCATAGGAAGACAGTGAATTCATAATCCACTGTGTCAGGGCTCGGCATAGGAAGACAGTGAATTCATATCCACTGTGTCCAGGGCTCGGCATAGGAAGGCACTGAATTCATATACACTGTGTCCAGGGCTCGGCATAGGAAGACAGTGAATTCATATAATTATACTGTGTCCAGGGCTCGGCACAGGAAGGCAGTGAATTCATGTCCACTGTGTCCAGGGTTCGGCATAGGAAGGCAGTGAATTCATATCCACT
>NC_134881.1:42978960-43028960 GCF_041734735.1 Babylonia areolata | reverse complement strand
TTCAATGACTGTATCAAAGAGAGTGCAGAATGTATGAAGAAACGTGTGTCTTTCAACGGTGTTAAAAAGAAGAATGACTGGTTTGATCAGGAATGTGAACTTTTTAAACGGAAAACTAAGAGGCTGTTACGAAGATGTCGTCATACATTAAAGGTTGAAAATAATACAGAATATGTAATTACTATATAGACGTGAATACAAATATCTACTCAGGAGAAAGAAGAAACAGTATAATAGGTCTGTGTTAGAAAAACTTGTACTGACAGTCAATAATCAAAAAGAATTTGGGGATGCTGTTCGTGGAGCATCGTTTAAAAGAAAACAGCCTAGAAATAACATTTCAGTTGACACGTGGTTTCACCATTTTCAAGCCTTATTAGAAAAAAAAAGATGCAAATGGTATTCAGAATGATGAGACGCCTGATGCTGAATCAGAAGGATATGTTAATCGTCCAATTTCTAAAAGAAGAAATATGATCTTGCTTTTGGAAAATTAAAAGGTCAAAAGGCGGCAGGTCCTGATGGTATCATTGCCGAATTATTTAAGAATGCAAATGATCAGATTGTGCACTTTTTCTTTAGAATGTTTAACAGAATTTTTTTTTATCACGGTATATATCCAGATAGCTGGGCTGAATCTGTTATTCAACCTGTTTTCAAGAAAGGCAATATCAGTGACCCCAATAATTATAGAGGAATTTCTTTGACTAATGTGAGTAGTAAGTTATTCGGAATAATAATTAATAATAGATTACGGGAGTGGGTGGAAGAAAATAATATTACAGATGAATGTCAAGCAGGGTTTAAGACGGGATACTCAACAATCGACCACATATACACCTTGCTAGCTCTAGTTCAAAAACAATTTTAATACAATCGTAAACTATATGTAGCATTTACAGATTTTGAAAAGGCTTTTGATTCCATAAATAGAAATCTCCTTTGCCCAGTTCTCTTAAAGAATGGTATTACAGGTAAATTATATAGGTATATCAAAAGCATGTATGATGTAGTTAAAGCTAGAGTTCGATGTGGTGCCAGATTGACAGATTATTTTACATGTACTTCTGGGGTTAAACAAGGTGACGCATACAGCCCAGTTCTTTTTTCTTTATTTATAAACGAATTAGCAATAGAAGTAATTAACAATGGTAGGCATGGTGCTATGCTTTCACTTGATGCTTTTGAATTGTTTACTGTTTTGTTAGCCGACGATGTCATTTTGATTTCAGAGACAGTTATAGGCCTACAAACACAAAGAAATAGTCTACAGCGTGCAACAACATCTCTTCAACTAAATGTTAATGTGTCTAAAAGTAACATCATAGTATTCCGGAAAGGTGGATATCTAAGTGTGAGAGAACGGTGGTTTTATGATGGTGCTACATTGCCTGTTGTTAATGTACTTAAATATTTAGGAATTCTATTTTCAACACGCTTAAGTTTTGGTGCTGCTTCAAGGAACTTGCAAGTAAAGCAAAAGGTGCTCTGATATGTGTTATGAAAAGATTATGTATGTTAAACAATAATTCATTTCATTTATTTCTTAAGCTTTTTGACTGCCAAATACAGCCAATAGTGCAATATGGATCTGAGTTATGGGGGCTTGATAATTCTGTTTTTCATTGTGAATCAGTTCATTTAATGGCTTTAAAGAAATTTTTAGGAGTCCATATGCGAACGCCAAACGACCTTATTTACGGTGATACAAATCGTTATAAAATGTTGTATAATTTCGATAATAAGGGAAGGAAAAACTAGGTAACTAAAGTTCGTCTTTGTTTATTTGAATATGGATTTGGCTTTGTGTGGATGGAACAGGGCGTTGGTAGTGTTAATGGTTATGTATCTGTTTTCCGCCAAAGGCTGATCGATTGTAGATTGCAAACTTGGTATAATCATATTCACACTAGCAATAGATTTTATATGTATAGAACGTTCTGCATGCAGAGTATATGATTTAAAACATTATCTGCTGCTAGATATAGATAGACACTTGAAATTTATAAAACGACGTTTAGATTAGGAATATCTGAATTGACAACGCATCGCTCAAGGTACAAAACGTTTAGTGCAAATGAGTTAGTCTGTCCATTGTGTAATGAATCCCAAGAAAATGAGGTACATTTTGTCCTTTGTTGCCCGGCACTAACAAATATTCGTGAAATGTTTATAAAAACCAAAATATTACAAACACCCCTCTCTGTTTAGATTAAGTCTACGTATGTCGTCAAGCAATAGCAAGGATGTTCGTAATTTTTCTTTGTTTTTTTGTATAAAGCTTTTAAACATACAGAAATTGCCACTTCATAAAATGAATATGATTGTATGTTTTGTTATCTGTATTTATACCTGTTTGCTTATGTTGTTTCATTGAGTTGTACAATGTTCATGTGAACCCCTTCACATGGGGCTGAGGCCTATATGTGAATAAACCATTCCGTTCCGTTCTGTTCTCTCTCTCTCTCTCTCTCTCTCTCTCTCTCTCTCTCTCTCTTGGACAAAACAGAAAACATAACATTGCATACTTGAGTGTATTGTTGAGGCAGTATGTATTGGTTTGATGTATTTTTGAATGGATGGTCGAGTCAGTCCCCATTCATTTTGGTATTTTATTATCATTACATTGTTGTTTTTCTTTAGTTCCGTTTCGTTGAGTTTTTGTCAGGATGTGACTTAAGTGTTTCCAAGTATTGCATATTTTCTTCGTTTAAACTGACTGAAGGATTCAGAGAGAAAAAATATAGTTTTTTGTTGTTGTTGTTTTGAAGCTAAAATAATATGAATTTATGTTGTTGCCCCCTTGTCAAAAGACCTTTCTTGGCAATGACAATAGATAATTCAAGTGTCCAGTGTCTCTCTCTCTCTCTCTCTTTACGAGAGTTTCAATGTTGGATGTCTGATGATTGGCACGTGGCAGGACTGGAACGATCATTTGTGCAAAACAGCGAGGTCTGGAAAAATGTTAACGTGCCTTCAGTGCCGGATCCTGTACATTATGTACAGATGGATACAATACAATACAATGCAATGCAAGGCAAGGCAATGCAATGCAATCCAATATAATACAATACAATACAGCACAATGCAATGCAATGCAACGCAACGCAAAGCAACAAAACGCAGCGCAACACAACGCAATACAGAACAAGACAAGACAATGCAATGCTATGCTATGCTATGCAGTGCAATGCAATGCAGTGCAACGCAACACAGCGCAACGCAAGACAGTACACTACACTTCACTTCACTTCACTACACTACACTACACTACATTACACTACAATACACTACACTACACTACACTACAATGCAACGAAACGAAACGCAACGCAACGTAACGTAACGCAAAACAGCACAACACAACGCAACACAGCTGAACGTAAAACAACACAACACAACACAACACGACACAAGATCACTTTATAAATCCCTCTACTGTGGAATTTTCTGTGTCTGCACATACACGCACATGAAGAATCACATAAATGTACATATATTATGAGAATGCACAGGCATATACACAGAGACACATGTTTTTTTTCTAAGTGACGGGTACAGAAAGGGGTAACCAAGTCACAGTTCTAAACACTGAACTTTGAACTTTGGAGTTCACAATGACCAGAACACAGGATTTTTGTCCTGAACGATATATCGACTCATTCATATCAGGTCAAATACATAACTTACAGATTACGACTCTGTTTGTCCGCGATCTAAAGGTCAAAACAAAACAAACAACAACAAAAGCATCATCATCATCAACAACAAAGCATGTTCAATTTTTTTCACATCCATTTTCAGAACACGTAAGAAACGCTTACTGCCCCAAGGTTTCTTTTGTAACACAAATAAATGTCAAGTTGAAACTGCCAAAAAAGCGTTTGCATAATATTTGCATAAAGCGCTCAAAATGAGACATCACATTTTCACAGTCAACGAAACATTATATTATTTAGAGAAACTGATAATCGACCGAAGTTATCACACGTCCCATCAACAAGGGGCAACGAACTTTTTGTTAAAAAAAAAATAAAATAAAATAAAATAAATCCACATTCTCTCCCTTTCCTCTCCCTCTCTTGTGATCTGATATTGTTGCTTTGAACCATTTCAATTCACAGAAATAACATGGCATGAGAACAGAAGCCTCGCAAAAAGCATGGGAGGGACGCTACTCAATGAGAAACAAGTAAACACGAACACTTGCGCGGACAGGTCAAGGGAACCAAAGTAAATGTAACCCCAATGACAAGTATTTTTGTACAAGCTGTACAGAAATTTGGTATTGGTATTGATAATTGAAAATCTGTTATTGTTGTTATTGTTCTCTCTGCAATCTCTCCCGTTCAGCAGGTGATGTTCAGGCGGTGTTCAGAACAGGCATTACGCATGTTCAGGTGGTGTTCAGAACAGGCATTACGCATGTTCAGGCGGTGTTCAGAACAGGCATTACGCATGTTCAGGCGGTGTTCAGAACAGGCATTACGCAATACTACCCAAGTTTATTCAGTAGTTATGCTTGGACTCCTTTTGTGTGAGGTCTCATATCTGGCATTAATGGCTTGACTGCTGCTGACACGTGTGCTCGTCAGTGAAGGGCTGTCACGTCCCTGAGACAAGACGTACAGAGCTTACAGGTCGTGATCTCTGCCGCCTCTCTTTATTTGGACTGCTTCCTCTTCAGCTGGGATCGCATGACTTTTGTTCGGCAAAATTAACTTCACGACTTTAAAGTACATGAGAACTAGAACTTGCAGTTCAAATTCATGCCACACGAATATTGAGGTGATGTAGCTTGTAAGTCATGCACCCTCACAGCAGATCTGAAAAGGAAAAGTCTGGCCTTTGAAATGAGATATTCTGGCACAAACTTTAGGTTTCAGTCTAAAACTGTAAAAGGAGGCGTCATTGCATTCGGACAAATCCATATACGCTACACCACATCTGCTAAGCAGATATCTGACCAACAGCATAGACCAACTCGTTTAATTAGTCGGGCCTTGACTGCAGGCATGCCAATTCATTTGTGTCCCTTTCAGAGTGGATTTCTTCTACAGAATCTTGCCAGAGGACATAACTTATTTGCGATGGATTATTTTTCAGTGCGCTAAGTGCATGCTGCACAGTGCACGTGGGACATCGGTTTATCGTCTCATCAGACAACCGGCCACTTGAAGTTTGATTTTATAGTCAACATCAGTTGCCGAGAGAAAGGGCGAGACCGGAAATCAACCCAGACCCTCAAGGCCGGGGCACTGTATTGCCAGACAAGCGTCTTAACCATTCTGTCACCGTCCTCCTCTGGCAAAATCATGGGCCGGCATCACTTTCAAAGACCGCTGCAACACTATGGAGGATGTTAGGAACCAAGTCAGAGCGTATACCCACTAATGGGACCTCATGACTGCCTCATCTCCGTAGTTGTCAAAAGCAGAAAGGTGACGCGGTTTGGCCATGTGAAATGAACGGCTTGGTGAACATCCCAGTGCACCAGTACCGATCGAGGATCCTCAGTCCCTGATTACCACCCACACTAATTCAAAATGAGTACTCTCAAAGTCAGGCAGGTCTCAGTTTCAATTACAAGGATGTGTCAGAGCGTGTGGACATGTCTGTATATGAAACACCATACCTGCTTTTTTTTTTTTTTTTTAAGCAGTTGTAGACTGTCTGACCGTCACATAAACACAACGCACTTGTCGGTCAGGCCCTGAAAACGAACACCTTTTAACAGTTTCAACGCCAAGCTCGCATTTATGCACAAGCGTGGTAGAGGACCCATGTCACTGAAAGGTGACCATTCATTGGTCTGTTATCCATGAACCTACTGCTCTTAATGATCGGTGGTAGGATAGGCCATATTTTCTATACATCGCACGGGGAATCCCCAGCTGTTCTTAGCCACTGTCTTTTCTGTGTTTATACCACAAGGGAATTTTTTACTCTAAATTGACTGGCGGTGAAAGGGATAACACGGCAACAAGTTTCCCATAACCCGGCATGCCACTTTCGAATTCTCTCCAAGCAAAACTTGTCCTTTCTCGTTCTGTCTGTCTGTCTGTCTGTCTGTCACCCTCTCTATCTGTGTCTGATTTCAGTCATTCTCTTCTTCATATCTTTCTTCTTCTTTTTCTTATATCCTAATGTATATACTTATTTGTTTGTCAGTTATTTATTTTTGAGTTAAGTTAATGTCCTATGTTAATCAGCAACCATCCTATGTTAATCAACAACCATCTACCTGAAGATCTAGTCATCAGCCCCATCCACATGTAATATGCAGCTTCTGTTCAAACGTGTGTGGGGGTGTGTGGGGGGGGGGGGATGAGAGAGTTTGTGTGTGTGTGTGTGTGTGAGTGAGAGAGAGAGAGTGTGTGTGTGTTTGTGTGTGTGTGTGTGCGTGTGTGTGTGTGTGTGTGTGTGTGTGTGTGTGTGTGTGTGTGTGTGTGTGCAGTGCGTGCATGTGTGAATATGCACAAGTTTTAATATTGATATGCACTTTATATATCCTAATTTCTACTGTATCTTGTGTTTGTGCAAGATTTTCGATTTATGTTCGTATCTTGTTATGTACAATCCCCCCCCCCCTCCCCTCTTTCTTACTGCAGATGTGGTGTAGCGTATATGGATCAGTCCGCACGCTTTAACGCCACCCTTCCCCCTTACCCCACCCCCACCCCACCTCCCCCACCCCCCATCTGTGTGTGTGTGTGTGTGTGTGTGTGTGTGTGTGTGTGTGTGTGATGTGTAACGATGCCACATGCTGAAATAATTGTTATACTGGATTATATGTACTTTGTTTCCTGTGTACTATCCAAACCTTGGAGACGAACGACTGGTGAAAAAAGGCACAGTACCCGCCTGCCACATGGACTTTTTAAGCAAATGACAAAGTACCAAAGTGCCGCTTATCCCTTAGTAGTTTATTTTGCTTTGATTATGTTTTTCCTTTATGTTCCATTTTTATCTGTTTTGCACCATTTTGTTCTGATTAGTGGCCTACTGTGTCACTTGAGCTTGACAGCTAATGACATTAAACATTTCAGTGTCCAGTGTTCTCTATGTCCTTGTAATACCTCATTTCAAAGTCAGTGTTGGGCCATGATTCATCAAAAATGAGGGCTGGAGCCATCAGTTCTGGCGAGCGCGCGCGCACGCAAGTGTATGTGTCCCGGGTTGGTATGTGTGTGTGTCAGTGTGTGTGTGTGTGTGTGTGTGTGTGTGTGTGTGTGTGTGTGTGTGTGGCAGTGTGTGCGTGTGTGTGTGTGTGTGTGTGTGTGTGTGTGTGTGTGTTCCGGGTCGGTGTGTGTGTGTGTATGTGTCCCGGGTAGGTGTGTGTGTGTGTGTGTGTGTTTGTGTGTTAGTCACTGATCGAAATGCCTTGAGATGATAGACGGCGTCAGTACAGTACGTGGCTTACTAGTACATCAGGATCGATAGTGGGTGCGCCGGCTTTTGTCCCCGCACTTAATTGGATTTCGGCCTCAGTTTCAAGGAAGCATTCAAAGTACTCGCATTGATCCATACACGCTACACCATATCATCTGCTTAAACAGCTCAGATGTCGAAGCTAACGCGCTTGTCGGGCCTTTATCTATTATTTATTCCCCTTTTTTTTCTTTTCTTTTTTTTCTCGAGGCCTGACTAAGCGCGTTGGGTTACGCTGCTGGTCAGGCATCTGCTTGGCAGATGTGGTGTAGCGTATATGGTTTTGTCCGAACGCAGTGACGCCTCCTTGAGCTACTGAAACTGAAACTGAAACTTGTCAGGCCTCACCGAGTTGAGAGCCTGGCAGGTGCCTATACTGGTATGTACAAAACTTCAAACTAAAATGAGACGAACCCAATAAACGAAATAAACAAAGACAAGTACATATGTGGCGAATAAAAAAAAGAAAGAAAGATACAAATATGGAAAGCAAAATTAATGATTAACATTAAACAATGAAAATTGGACAGGCGTACATGTTTTGATCACCGCTAAGTCACAATGCAGTAGTTGTAACACTGCTTGTTTGCTGTTTTAATACCAATTAGCTTTTTTTCTTTCTTTTTTTTTTTTATAAGGACAATGTATTGTCGATTAAAAAAAAAAATTAAAAAACCAAGGACGACAACCCTAGCATGCCCTCTAACACGAACTTTTTTCAGACGAAGATAATATGGGAATTGGTAAAGATATCAAGCGCCTATTGTTTTTTTTAGTCCGTTTCCTCTAAGTCACCCTGGCAACGTATGTATTATGTTTCTGGGAATGACATATGTGGTTTTTCATGTGAATGAAAGCGGGAAGAAGAAAAAAAAGTCGGACACGGATGAGAACGAGGACCTACAAACATGGACACAAGAGATGTGATTTGGTGGATAGGTGTGATTCACCTTGCTCGACAACTTTCAGCTGTTGCTTAAAATAGCTCGAAACAATGTATTCGAAACCAAACCTTCCACTTTTACTTTGGATCTCCAATATGGCTGCGTCCATATGACGCCGACACCAACACACCGTGGTGTATGATTGTCAAGCTGCTATTTGTTGCATATTTTGCAGGTTTGTGTACGTATCTCAGCATGTTGTCGGAGCATCAGACATTCTGCACTGATAATTTAATGGCAATGGTGACCTATTTTCCTGCGCTTCCTGTTGATGCATTGCGTTCCGTGCAAGGGTGATGTCACGAAAACGAAGCAGTCTGCAATCGCGATACTATCTTGAGTTTCTGGATACTTCTGGAAGATAGATAAACATATTAAGAATATTATACTCCATCCCGATAGGAATCCATATCAGTAGCTGAGCAAATGATGACTGACTTGACAAGACTTGCAGAGACTGGTCAGCACATGCTGAAAGGGTGGAGTTCGTCATATATCCAGGGCGTGGGGTTGAACAAGACAAAACAGGGCAAGATTCCTTGTTTTCGGGGATAATCGATAAACACATATTTGCTTTTTTTTTAAATATCCATTTCCAGCTCTACGTAGGGTCTGCTCTTCACAAACTAAATGATAAAGGCATAAATACTAGTAATATGGTACTTTAATGGTACTTTTAACACACACACACACACACACACACACACACACACACACACACACACATCAGACTATTAGACCGGTGTTGTTGGGGAGACAGACATAGATAGTCTTAAGACAATCAGTCTGAGTAGGGGAGGGAGACTGATAGATTATTATTATTATTGTTATTGTACATTAGTAGTAGTAGTATTGTGAGCATTTATACCTAATCTTTAAAATAAGCATAGACATTTACCAATAGAACACACACACACACACACACACACACACACACACACACACACACACATGTAAATATCAGAAATGAAAAAAAAGATGTATGTATATTGGCAAGACAGATGATGGCAAATTGACAGGCATATGAGAAAGGTATGAAACAAAAACAATGCAGTCTAAGGGAAGAAAGTCAGTGAGAAGAAGAGACAGACACTGAGATTGGCAGGCGGGCAGGCAGGCTGACAACAGAAAACTGACCGTTTGAGTTGGAGGGACAGGAAGGGACAGAGGGGCGAGAGGAAGGCGACATTACAAACAAAATATGGAGACATGAGGAGATAATGCGATAATATGAATGACAGTTGTTACTCTCAAATGATAAGATAAACCTTGTCAAGGTGGTGGTGAAACATGCCAGGAATGGGAAGGGTGGGTAATAAAGGAAATATTGAATTTGATGCAAGTATTTCTCCAGTGAAACCAGAATAAATCAGTAAAAATGGGTATATGTGATGAAATCTGGAGCTCATAATGAAAAGAGTCAAAATACTGAATATTGCCACTGATTTGTTTTTCTTTCTGTTCCACAACCAGTATCAATTTACTAATGATTCTTGCCGTGATTGGTGTGAACTGAATATTACTCTGTTCCCACTGGAGATTAACATGGAAAACAGGATCTTTAATATAAATAACTGGTTTCCTGCATAGTTTAATTAAGTTTTATATCACATACAAAGGACATTCAGGCACCAGCAGGGCTGCACATATGTTGACTGGGAAATTGGAAAAATCTCCATCCTTAAAGGCTCAACGCACCAGACACTAAAGTGATGTAACCCTCCTCAGTCCCCTCACTTGCCCCCCGCCCACCACACGCACACCACTTAACTCTTTCCGGACGAAGGAATGCTCACGCATTCCTACACAAAACGTATTCGGTTTCGGACGAAGGAATGGAATAGCATTCTCCGAAAGTAAAATTCCATCATGCGCTGTACACATGATTTTGTGATTAGCCAAGCAGAGTGCGCTATTCTGGGTCACTCCACAATTGAATGGTATGATTGGTCAGCCTGGGATGTGTGGCCCGTCTCGCACACACGCTGACAAAGTCACTGACTGGTCGTCTGCTTGCGTGCCAGCCTGTTAGCAAAGCGGGCTCTTCTCAGAATGTTGTGAAGCGAACAAGGCAGTGACGGCAACGTTTTAGGGTTGCCGAAGTACTTGAAATGCTACAAACTGAAGGGTCGGACATTGAAGAGGTGGATGATGACGAAGAAGAAAGCGAATTTAATGCAGAAAGCGAGCATGGGTATGGTGATTCGGGGTGAAAAATTGGCAGTATTTTCTACATATGGCAAAACTGTAAAAATAAGATGAGAAATTTGATTTTTTTTTTTTTATATGTAATAGCTCAACACGTAATAAACCAGTTCTGAAAGTTTCATTTTCTTACACAGTATTTTGTATTTTTTGTAATTTTTTTCCAAACCCTTACAAATGGGCCGTCTGTGGGGAAAACCAAGGGAGAAAACTTGTCGTCCCGAGTGAGTTAACACTGTGACTGGACATCACTCTTTCAACCAGGTCTTCAGAAAGGAACCATTCCAACAGCAGTGCTCACAAAACCTCTCCATTTGT
This sequence comes from Babylonia areolata, assembly GCF_041734735.1. Classification (NCBI taxonomy): domain Eukaryota; kingdom Metazoa; phylum Mollusca; class Gastropoda; order Neogastropoda; family Buccinidae; genus Babylonia; species Babylonia areolata. Next base: position 43,018,062 of record NC_134881.1, on the reverse strand, counting down.
CCACTCCACTCTTTTAGAGTCACTGTCCTTTGCTGCAAGCAGCTTGGTTTCTTCCTCTCATCAGTGCTGTTTTGTGTTCTTTGCTTGTTTTGTTTGCTTTTTTTAGCTGGCAAAACATTTTGTCACCCTCTTGCCCACACAGAGTACGGACTACATGACACTGTCAATCAAGTTTTGACATGAAATAGTGAGCAATTCCATTTTATTCAGATTTCCAGTTTGGCATTTTGGTGATTTTTTTTTTTTTTTTTTAATGATTAAAAATCTGTTTCCTTTACTTTACATTGTTTCTGTATCAAGACATGCACTTTGATATGCATGTGTGAGAGAGAGAGCAATGGGATGGGGGGGGTGCAGAACAGACAGAAAAGAAAGAATGATGAATGAAGGAAGGAGAGAGAAGAGAGTTTTGGTGCAGAAACACATCATTACACATTTGAATCATTTCCTATTCATGTCACCAGTCCAATGAGAGACTTTTCATGGATATATAGTAAACACCCAGCCAGTACTGCATAGTGTATGTAAAACAAAGTAAAGGAATGGGTAGAGTACCCAGTGAATGCCCACCCCCAACTTCAGGGTGAAATTTGTGCAAAAGTGGGGATGGATACTTACAAGGTGGTTTACATCACACTGCATGGCTAAGAGCGGACTGGGCAAGACAGGTCGTCTTTTCACTGTTAGCCACACAAAATTTGGTCAAGCAGAGCAAACTGATTGGCCTAGTTTGCATCAGTTTGACATGGCAAGTATATGTATCACCAAACATGGAGTATAATACAAACTCTTCCTATCAGTCTTATTTTTGTTGTGGACAGAAAGAGGGCATTGTGGTTGACATCACAGAGCAATAACGTAACAGTCTTGTTTTTGTTGTGTACAGAAGCAGGAAAGTGAAGGCCCACAGTGAAGGACCATGGAGCAGTTCACCGTCCACAGCCTCATTCTGGTGGTGACCACCCTGGCCATCTACCACAACGCCCTGGACTGCGGCTTTGTGTTTGATGACATGTCGGCCATTGTGGAGAACCAGGACCTGCGCCCCAACACCCCGCTGATGGACCTCTTCTGGAACGACTTCTGGGGCACACCCATGAACAAGGTGGAGGAATGAGTTCAGAGGCTGGTTATTGTATTGTATTACTCTTTTTGTTACAACAGATTTCTCTGTGTGAAATTCGGGCTGCTGTCCCCAGGAAGAGTGCTTCGCTACATTGACAGCACCACCCTTTTTTTTTTTCTGTCTGCAATTTTATTTGTTTTCCTATTGAAGTGGATTTTCCTACAGAATTTTGCCAGGGACAACCCTTTTTTGCCATGGGTTCTTTTATGTGCGCTAAATGCATGCTGCACACAGGACCTTAGTTTATCATCTCATCTGAGTGACTAGCGTCCAGACCACCACCTAAGGTCTAGTGGAGGGGAGAAATTACAGGCGACTGCCTCTGTGATTTGAACCAGTGTGCTCAGATTCTCTCACTTCCTTGGCGGATGCGTTACCTCTAGGCCAACACTCCACGTGGGTGGAATGGAGGAGGCAAAATTGCACTGGCTGTTAGTTTGCCCTTGGGAAAGATCCCAACACTAACTGTCCTGAAACCCTCTTGGCCAAGAGAGTGGGGATGTAACTTGGGCAACTATCCCTTATAGTCAAATTCTAGCTCAGATGAACGGGACAGCAGTTGCCTCCTCTGCTGTTCTGATGGTCACAGTCAGACATGACTGACTGTCATAAGGGTGGAGTGTACAAATTTGGCTGTTTCTTTGTATGCTGTGTAAACTTATCGCCAGAGGAGGTGGTGGAGGTCTGGAGTCGACCGGAGGGAGCGGAGGAAGTGGAGGAGGCGGCAGGTTGGCATTGTTGAGAGGGCCAGGAGTAGAGGGCCCAGTGTGTCAGCGAATTGATTGCGATCGCGCCTTAATTTTAGCGTGATCGCCCAATCGAGCTATACAATTATGTGACCTGATTGGAGACATAATTTGACAAAAGACAAGAACACCAGAGAATCGACAGACAGACAGAAAATACAAAAAACCTTCGCCGTATGAAGAGCACAGGAACAGGAGTCATGATGGCTGCCGGAAAAAGAGGGCGCTAGTCAGGGGGGCAAATGGGAGGTTACCTACTTCCGGGAGGTTATCGGCCGTAGCTACTTATGTTTTCTCCGCATAGGCGGATAGTAGTTTGCACAGGACAGGAATGTAAGACCCCTGCCGGAGTCTGCACTAGTGGGTCATGGTAAGTATGTTATTTAAACATAATTTGAGATAGAAAATTTCCTTTCACACTCACAGTGACACCCACCCAGCTTCTTGTTAATTATATAACTGTTCATGGAAAGAGTCGCACTTCTTACTGAGGGTGGAGTTGTTGTTTTTTCTGATTTCCCTGGTCAGCATAATGATGTGCAGATCTGCCAGTATGTGAATATCTTTCATGTGTTTACACATACTGAACATCGAATGTGCTTGTTGAAGATCCCACAGTCCATCCCATATCAGTGTTCAGTAGATTGCAGGAATACAAATATACTCACAATGCTGTCCACAATATGAATGCCTTCATGGCGGGGTGAAAACATGTAAAACCCCATTTAATTACACATACTTAACCATGACCCAACTAGTGCAGACTCCGGCAGGGGTCTGACATTCCTGTCCTGTGCAAACTACTATCCGCCTATGCGGAGAAAACGTAACTACAGCCGATAACCTCCCGGAAGTAGGTAACCTCCCCTTTGTCCCGCTGGCTAGTGCCCTCTTTTTCCGGCAGCCATTATGACTCCTGTTCCTGTGCTCTCCATACGGCTAAGTTTTTTCGTATTTTCTGTCTGTCTGTCGATTCTCTGGCGTTATTGTTTTTTGTCAAATTTTGTCTTGAACCAGGTCACATAATTATATGGTTCGATTGGGAGATCGGGCTAAAATTAAGGCGCAATCACAATCGATTCGTGGACACTCTGGGCCCTCTATTTCTGGCCCTCTCAACAACGCCAGCCCGCCGCCTCCTCCACTTCCTTCGCTTCCTCCGGTCAACTTTTGTACTTGTGTGCTAGGGAACATGGGAGTTGTAGCCCATGAAGGCAGAAAGATAAATTAGACCTTTCATTGTTCAGGAAGAGAGTCACACAGGTCAAACCTTTTTTGTTGTTGTTGTTGTTGTTGTCATGAAGGCAGAGGAGTAAAGGCAACTGCTTATTTCACATTCAGCCGTTATTCAATATGTACGGTACTGTTGAGTTTCAAAGGAAGTGTCACTGTATTTGGACAAACCAAAACACGCTTCACCACACCTGCTGGGCAGATGCCAGACAGCAGCACAGCCCAGTGCCATATATATCTGTGTACCTATCAGAGCAGATTTCTTCTTCACAGTTTTGACAGAGGACAACACTGAAGTTGCCATGGGTTCTTTTTCAGTGGGCCGAGTGTATACTGCACAAGGGATTTCAGTTTTATCATCTCATCCAAATGATCAGACACTCAGTTTGAGTTTTCAGTCGGGTGCAATGACCAAATGGTTAAAGTGCTGGACTTTCAATCTGAGGGTCCTGGGTTCGAATCTCGGTGCACCTGGTGGGTAAAGGGAGGAGATTTTTCCGATCTCCCAAGTCAACATATGTGCAGACCTGCTAGTGCCTGAACCCCCTTCGTGTGTATGCACACGCAGAAGATCAAATACACACGTTAAAGATCCTGTAATCCATGTCAGCGTTCGGAGGGTTATGGAAACAAGAATATACCCAGCATGCACACCCCCGAAAACGGAGTATGGCTGCCTACATGGCGGGGTAAATAAATAAAAACGGTCATACACGTAAAATGTTGCATATCTGTCTGAGTGTGTGTGCGTGTGCGTCTGAAATCTGATTGAATGACACAGGAAACGAATGATGAGCGCCCAGTGGCAGCCATCAGTCGGCTCTACCCAGGTAGGCAGCCTGTGGTGCAAATGTCCCCGTGTATGTAAAGCGCTTAGAGCTTGGTCTGTGACCGAGAATAGGTGCTATTTAAGTATCCACATCAATCAATCAATCAAAGTTGAGAGAAAGGGCGAGACCAGGATTCGAACACACCCCCTCTCGAACACTGTATTAGCAGATAAGCGTCTTAACCATTCTACCACCTTCCCCAGAGAAAAAGTCAACCATCTTATAGTCTTATTGTTTGTTGTGTTGTTCACATTAAGGAGAAAGGTGGCAAAATGGTTAAGATGCTCAGCTGCCAACACAGAGAGTCCATGAGGGTGTGGGTTCAAATCCCACTCTCGCCCTTTCTCCCAAGTTTGACTGGAAAATCAAACTGAGCATCTAGTCTTTCGGATGAGACGATAAACCGAGGTCTCGTGTGTAGCACGCACTTGGTGCACTGAAAAAGAACCCATGGCAACGAGAGTATTGCCCTCTGGCAGAATTGTGTAAAAAGAAATCCGCTCTGATAGGTACACAAATATATAAGCACGCACTCAATGCCTGACAAGTGCGTTGGGTTATGCTGCCGTCAGGCATCTGCCCAGCAGATGTGGTGTAGCATATATGGATTGGTCCAAACACAGTGACGCCTCCTTGAGAAACTGAAACCGTGTTGTTCAGGAAAAAAGCCACAAGTCGTACCGGCCGCTGTGCGTGCTGACGTTCCGGTTCAACTACATGCTGAGTCAGCTGGAGCCCATGTCGTACCACCTGGTGAACGTCATCCTTCACGCTGTCGTCTGTGTGCTGTTCATGAAGTGAGTTGGGTGTGTGTGTGTGGGGGGGGGGGGGGGGGGGCGGCAGGAGGGGGGGGTATGTGTGTGTTTGTGTGTGTGTTTATGTGTGTGTGTGCGTGTATTTGTGTGTAAGTGTGTGTGTGCATGTGTTTGTGTGTGTGTGCGTGTGTTTGTGTGTAAGTGTGCGTGTGTTTGCGTGTGAGTGTACGTGTGCATGCGTTTGTGTCTGTGAGTGTGTGTGTATGCATTTGTATGTGTGTGTGTCAGTGAGGAAGAAGCTTGTTAGTTCTTGTGTGTATGTGTGTGTGTGTAGTGTGTATGTGTGGTACATATGAGTGTTTATTGTGTGTTTGCCTGTGTTCGTGGGAGAGGTTGTGGGAAAGGGTGCATGAAGGAGAAACCCTTGAGACAAGGTGTTTGTATTAGGGTGGGAGGAGGTGGGGGTAGTGAGAATGTGTATGTGGAAGAGTACAGTGGTTAAAAACGGATATACATGTAAAAGCCCATGTGTACGACACTGTGAGTGGACGTGGGAACGAAGGCATAAGAAGAACAAGAAGAAACTAAAAGTGCAGTACATGCTGAACGATAGATACAAGATAACAGAAGGCAGCCAAGAGAGAAATAAGGAGCAACCTTAGGGCAGGGGTGACGGTGAAGATGTGGGGTGTGTTGTGTTGCAGGGTATGCGGCATGTTCGTCAAGGAGAGGACCAGCTTCCTGGCGGCCCTGCTGTTTGCCGTGCATCCTGTACACACTGAGGCTGTGCGTATATATATATACATATCTATTATAGTGTGTCAGCACACCATCATCAATACATACTTCTCACACATGCATGCACCTATATGTGCACACGCAAACACACTCACACGCACATACATGCTACACTCTACAAACATTCTTCTCTCTCATACACACTACACATGCAGACAAACACACACACACACACACACACACACACACACACACACACAGTGCACACACACTTACTGCACACACACACACACACACACACTACACACACACACACACACTACATGCGTGCACACGCACACGCACACACACACACACACACAGTACACACACTACACACACATGCACAACACACATGCGCTACACATGCACACACAGTACACACACACTTGCACACACACCACACACACACACACACACACACACTGCATACATACTGCATACATACTACAAATAAACATATACACACTTCTCATACACACTTCACACACACATAACACGCACACACACACACTACTCACGCACACACACTACTCACACACACACATACATACACACAGTACACACACACTTACTACACACACACACACACACACACACACACACACACACAGTGCATGCATACTACAAATAAACATATACACACTTCTCATACACACTTCTCACACACACACAAACACACCCGCCCCTACCCTCCCCTACACACACACGCATATGCATGCATACACACACACACACACACACACACACACACACACGATGACCAGGATGCACAGTTCAGATTGGGAATATTCCTGACGATGTATGATGATCAATATGTCAATCCTTGTTTTTATAGTATACCTTGATGTCAGCCAGTCCTGAGAAGTGCAGACACTTGCAGTGTTGGCCATGACATTTTAGCCATACTCTGACACATGTGTGAAAAGAATGGGACTCAGCTCTATGGTCAAGATCAACCATCTTAAGTCTGAAGCGTGTGCGCTATAGTAATAGCCCTATGATAATGTTTTATTATTAGTATCGTTTTAAGTAGTTAAAGTAGTAGCAGTGTCCTCGTTACTATCATCATGATCGTAATCATTTTGAGTATTTTAAGTATTATCGTTATCTTTTTTTTTTTTTTGTGACATGGTATCTTGTCGTTTATTTGTGTTTCTGTTTGATTATATTGATATTTATGATCTTTTCGTGTTTATTTACTGTGAGATTGGTGTTTGTCTCCCAGGTAACAGGCGTGGTTGGGCGCGCGGAGAGTTTGTCATCCATCTTTTTCCTGGCAGCGTTTCTCACCTACTCCAGGTGCACTGGATACAGAACACCAATAGGTGAGGACCAGTCACTTCCATTTTGGGTTGGGGTTGTTTTTTGTAAAATTTTTTTTTTTAAACACACACACACACACACACACACACACACACTGTAAAATGTACATTTAATTACACACGACAGTTTCAGTTTCAGTAGCTCAAGGAGGCGTCACTGCGTTCGGACAAATCCATATACACTACACCACATCTGCCAAGCAGATACCTGACCAGCAGCGTAACCCAATGCGCTTAGTCAGGCCTTGAGAAAAAAAAAAAGGTGAATAAATAATAGATACTTATTTATTTATTTATTAGTAGTAGTATTTTTATTAGTAGTATTTTTATTATTATTATTACTACCTTTTTTATATTATAATTATTATTTATTTATTTATGTAAGCTTACACACGACAGACAGACAGAAAATACAAAAAAACTTAGCCGTGTGAAGAGCACAGGAACAGGAGTCATAATGGCTGCCGGAAAAAGTGGGCGCTAGTCAGGGGGGCAAAGGGGAGGTTACCTACTTCCGGGAGGTTATCAGCCGTAGCTACTTTCGTTTTCTCCGCATAGGCGGATAGTAGTTTGCACAGGACAGGAATGTCAGACCCCTGCCGGAGTCTGCACTAGTGGGTCACGGTAAGTATGTTATTTAAACGTAATTTGAGATAGAAAATTTCCTTTTCTGGAATATGTTGGATTTTTAAAAAAAATTATTATACATTTAACTTGGTTTAAAATTTTTATGTAGACTTGGACATATACGTTGGTTAACTGGTCTTCTTCTTTTTTTTCTTTTTTTTTTGGTACTGTTGTTTCGATCAACTGTTTAACATTATTTTGGTTTGTCTTTGACTGAATTTATAAACTGATGGGTAATCAGCACTGAAATGGCCCCTTTGCTGTTACCTGGGCTCTAAGCAACATGCTTTGATAATATATTGACTTGACGGGCGCAGTAGCAGAGTGGTTAAAGCGTTGGACTATCAGTCTGAGGGTCCCAGGTTCGAATCTCCGTAACATTGCCTGGTGGGTAAAGGGTGGAGATTTTTTCAGTCTCCCAGGTCTACATATGTGCAGACCTGCTTGTGCCTGAACCGCATTCGTGTGTACACAGAAGTAGAAGATCAGATACACAGGTAAAGATCCTTTAATCCATGTCAGTGTCCGGTGGGTTATGGAAACAAGATTATACCCAGCATGCACACCCCCGAAAATGGAGTATGGCTGCATACATGGCGGGGTAAAAACGGTCATACACATAAAAGCCTACTCATGTACATAAGAGTGAATGTGGGAGTTGCAGCCCACGAAAGAAGAAGAAGAAGATATTGACTTGATTTGATTGATATGCACATGAGTCTGTTCATCATTGATTATATTATCATTAGACTAGGAAAAAAAAGCATTTGGTTTGGTAAGCGTCAGTGTGTGTATGTTTTGCATTTTCTGAATACCATATATGGTGACTGTGCGTGCAGTATGGCGTTCCTTGGTGTTGACGGTTGCCCTGGTGACAGTGGCCATGTTGTGCAAGGAGCAGGGAATCACAGTCATCGCTGTGTGCTGTGTCTACGAGGTCTTCGTCGCTCAGAGGGTACTGATGATGCATAATCATGCTTTTTTTTTTTTTTAATCTCTTATGCTCAGTACGGAAGAAACAAAAATATTATTTGAAACTGAATTGAATTTGAAATTTGAATTTATGTTAAGACAATAAGGTATTGTACAACAATGTAAACGAATAAAAACATCCAGCGAATAAATCGTGCATTTATGTAAAATGCACACACACACACACACACACACACGCACGCGCGCACACACTCACCCCCCCCCCCCCCCCACACACACACACACACACATACACATACATGTACACTGCATTAAGACAAAAAGGTATTGCACAACACTGTGAACATTTTTTTTTTTTAATAAGAACATCCAGCAAATAAGAGTATCTAGCAAATAAATCGTATATATAAGTAAAATGCACACACACACACCTACACACACACACACACACACACACACACACACACACACACGCACGCTTGCACACATACATGGGCGCATGTACACACACACACACAACACATATCATGCCAGCAAATTCAGTAAATTAACAAATTAACATGTCTGCCTCATTGTAGGAATTTTCCTATTGCAAAATTGTTCGATTCATGTGAAATTGTCATGATTGGATAGTGTATTCATTTTTATTTCAGAATGGTATAGGCTGTATATCTTTTTTTTTTTCTTTTTTTTTGTAGTTTACGTGCTAGAAATTTTTTTAATCATTACCCACCATGACTAAAGCATCCACTTAGCAAATAGTTGTCACCGAGCAAGAAATAAGCTTGGCTCTGAAAGGGTTAACTGTTGTATGGAATCCAAATTTGAGAGCCTCTGTGAAGTATCTCAAGTGCTCCATTGTGCTTTCTTTTGATTAGTTACCTTTCCATGTGTCTTTAATTTTTATTCTGTTTTTTTATTTTATTTATTTACTTATTCGTGTATTTAGTTCATTGCAGAATTTTATATTCTGTTTTAGTTATTTATTTACTTGTGTATATAGTTTATTGCATTTTATTATAATGTTTTATATATGTACTTCAAGGCCTGACCAGTGTTTCATTTTTTGGTTGGAGACATAATTTGACAAAAAAAACAAGAACGCCAGAGAATTGACAGACAGACAGAAAATACGGGAAAAAAAACTTAGCCGTATGAAGAGCACAGGAACAGGGGTCATGATGGCTGCCAGAAAAAGAGGGCACTAGTCAGGGGGGCAAAGGGGAGGTTACCTACTTCCGGGAGGTTATCAGCCGTAGCTACTTTCGTTTTCTCCGCATAGGCGGATAGTAGTTTGCACAGGACAGGAATGTCAGACCCCTGCCGGAGTCTGCACTAGTGGGTCACGGTAAGTATGTTACTTAAACGTAATTTTAGATAGAAAATTTTCTTCCTCTTTTTTTTTTTTTTTTTTTTTTTTGTAATAAAACAGAACATAAACAAACATTCTTCATCTGTTGTGTTGTGTAAACGTGGATCAGTCCACACACTTCTGACCGACACCGCCTTGAAACTGAAACCGAAACTGAATGAAAACAAACTGTGCTTCAGGCGACGTTTCCAGAGCTGCTGTCGATCGTGACGGGGCTGGTGCAGGGCAAGCCCCGGTTCCCCGGCTGGCTGAAGACGTCCATCGTGCGAGCCGGCTTCCTGGTGTTCTCCACGCTCTTCCTGCTCTTTGCACGCATCAAGATCATGGGCGCCCAGCTGCCCGTTTTCACCAAGTGAGGGAGGCACTGCTGTGTTTTGTGATCGTGGTGGTGGTGGTGGTGGTGATGACGATGGTTGTGGTGGTGGTGATGATGATGATGATGATGGTGGTGGTGGTGGTGGTGATGAGGATGAGGGTGGTGGTGATGATGGTGGTGGTGGTGATGACGATGGTTGTGGTGGTGGTGGTGATAATGGTGGTGGTGGTGGTGACGGTGGTGGTGGTGGTGGTGATGATGATGGTGGTGATGGTGGTGGTGGTGGTGATGATGATGGTAGTGGTGGTGGTGGTGATGGTGGTGGTGTTGATGATGATGGTGGTGGTGGTGATAATGGTGGTGGTGGTGGTGACGGTGGTGGTGGTGGTGGTGATGATGATGATGGTGGTGGTGGTGGTGATGATGATGGTAGTGGTGGTGGTGGTGATGGTGGTGGTGTTGATGATGATGGTGGTGGTGGTGATGATGATGGTGGTGGTGATGGTGGTGGCGGTGGTGTTGTTGATGATGATTATGGTGGTGGTGGTGGTGATGGAGGTGATGATGGTGGTGGTGGTGATGACGATGGTGGGTGGTGGTGGTGGTGGTGATGGTGGTGGTGGTGATGATGTTGGTGGTAGTGGTGGTGGTGATGATGATGGTGGTAGTGGTGGTGGTGATGATGTGATGATGGTGGTGGCGGTGGTGGTGGTGATGATGGTGGTGGTGGTGGTGGTGATGATGCTGGTGGTGGTGGTGACGATGGTGGTGGTGATGGTGGTGATGATGATGTGGTGATGATAACGATGATGATGGTGGTGATGGTGATGGTGGTGGTGGTGGTGGTAGTGATGATGGTGGTGGTGGTGATGATGGTGGTGGTGGTGGTGATGAGTGGTAGTGGTGGTGGTGATGATGGTGGTGGTGGTGGTGGTGGGAGTGGTGGTGGTGATGATGATGATGATGGTGGTGATGTGGTGATGGTGGTGTGATGATGATGGTGGTGGTGGTGGTGGTGGTGATGTATGGTGGTGGTGGTGGTAGTGGTGGTGTTGATGATGATGGTGGTGGTGGTGGTAGTGGTGATGATGGTGGTGGTGGTGATGATGGTGGTGGTGGTGGTGTTGATGATGATGGTGGTGGTGGTGGTGATGATGATGATGATGATGGTGGTGGTGGTAGTGGTGATGATGGTGATGATGGTGGTGGTGGTGATGGTGGTGGTGGTGGTGGTGATGATGATGATGGTGGTGGTGTTGATGATGGTGGTGGTGGTGGTGGTGGTGATGGTGGTGGTGATGATGATGATGATGATGGTGGTGGTGTTGATGATGATGATGGTGGTGGTTGTGGTGATGGTGGTGGTGGTGGTGATGGAGGTGATGATGGTGGTGGTGGTGATGACGATGGTGGTGGTGGTGGTGGTGATGGTGGTGGTGGTGATAATGATGGTGGTGGTGATGATGTTGGTGGTGGTGATAATGGTGGTGAGGATGGTGGTGGTGGTGGTGATGATGATGATGATGGTGGTGGTGGTGGTGATGATGGTGGTGGTGGTGGTGATGGTGGTGGTGATGACGATGGTTGTGGTGGTGGTGGTGGTGATGATGATGCTGGTGGTGATGATGCTGGTGGTGATGGTGGTGATGATGATGTGGTGATGATAACGATGATGATGGTGGTGGTGGTGGTGGTCGTGATGATGATTGTGGTGGTGGTGGTGGTGGTGGTGATGATGGTGGTGGTGGTGGTAGTGATGATGGTGGTGGTGATGATGGTGGTGGTGGTGGTGATGGTGGTAGTGGTGGTGGTGATGATGGTGATGGTGGTGGTGGTAGTGATGATGGTGGTGGTGGTGGTAGTGGTGATGATGATGGTGGTGGTGGTAGTGGTGGTGTTGATGATGATGGTGGTGGTGGTGGTAGTGGTGATGATGGTGGTGGTGGTGATGATGATGATGGTGGTGGTGGTGTTGATGATGATGGTGGTGGTGGTGGTGATGATGATGATGATGATGGTGGTGGTAGTGGTGGTAGTGGTGATGATGGTGATGATGGTGGTGGTGGTGGTGATGGTGGTGGTGGTGATGATGATGATGGTGGTGGTGTTGATGATGGTGGTTGTGGTGGTGGTGGTGATGGTGGTGGTGGTGGTGATGGTGGTGGTGGTGGTGGTGGTGATGGTGGTGGTGATGATGATGATGATGATGGTGGTGGTGTTGATGATGATGATGATGGTGGTGGTGGTTGTGGTGGTGGTGATGGTGGTGGTGGTGGTGGAGGTGGTGATGATGATGATGATGATGATATCATCATTATCATCATCATCATCACCACCATGAGCACCCAGTTATATGTCTTCACCAAGAGAGGGACTACAGTGTTTAGTGATGATGATGATATTTATGATTATTTTATAATATTTATTTAAGAACAATGATTAATTAATGAATGATAATGATATGATGGCAATTGTAGTAATGATAATAACAAGCATGATGATGACAACGCTGTTGTAACTGCTACTGCTACTACTACTGGTAGTAGCAAAAAATACTATTGCGACATCTGTATAGTACTTTCAGACATCTCAGAGCACTGCAATGACATGTCAGTGGGACATAAACCTTTCTCTCCTTGCTGTCCATCACGTGGAGTGATGGCCTAGAGGTAACACATCCGCCTAGGAAGCGAGAGAATCTGAGCGCGCTGGTTCGAACCACGGGCTCAGCCGCCGATATTTTCTCCCCCTCCACTAGACCTTGAGTGGTGGTCTGGACGCTAGTCATTCGGATGAGACGATAAACCGAGGTCCCGTGTGCAGCATGCACTTAGCGCACGTAAAAGAACCCATGGCAACAAAAGGGTTGTTCCTGGCAAAATTCTGTCAAAAAATGCACTTCGATAGAAAAAATAAATAAAACTGCATGCAGAAAAAAAAAAATTGGGTGGCGCTGTAGTATAGCGACGCGCTCTCCCTGTGATAAAAAGAAATACAAATACGTCTAGCTCCTCCCATCGGAAAGTGTGTCTTCACAGTGCAGTACCACACATTTAAAATTTTTTTTTTTTTTCCTGTCTGCAGGTGTAACTATTTTACTGTCCAAGTTCATTTTCCCACAGAATTCAGTCAGAGGCAACAGTTTTGTCGCCATGGGCTCTTTTGTTGCATGCACTAAGTGTATGATGGACTGTAGTGGTCGGTGAGGCTTCAAGCACCGTTGTTTGATTTGAAGTGTATGAAGCAAACTGGGCCTTAGTTTATCATCTCATCTGAAATACTAGCTCCCAGACCACCAGTCAAGGTCTGGTGGAGGGGTGAGTGAAAATCCCAGTCTGTATGTGTAATCCTGGTCCATATATCTAATCCTGGCCTGTATGTCAAATCCCGGTCTATACATAAAGTCTTGGTTCACATATGAAATCCCAGTCATTTGAAATCACAATGTGTGTATGAAATCCTGGTCTGTACATAAAATCCCAGTTCGTATATGGAATCCCAGTCTGCATATGAATTCCCAGTCTGTATATGGAATCCAGTTATATGTATAGAATCGCAGTCTGTATATAGAATCCCAGTCCGTGTATAGAATCCAGGTGTGTGAAATCTTGATCTGTATATGGAATCCTCATCTGTTAATGGAATCCTAGTCCGTATATGGAATCCTAGTCCGTATATGAATCCCCTTTCATATTGTCAGCAATAAAATCACTTTTATTTACATTGAATCATGTTTATTTTGTTATGTCATAAGTGTTGCATAATTCCTGTGTGGACATCATATAATAACAACTCAGGAGATTGTTAACTGGGTTTTGTGTGTTATTGGAAATGCGGACATCTTGATATTATTTTTCAAAATGATAATTCTTCAGTTTGTTTGCATTATTGAAATAATAGTCATTGGTGTGAGAGTGAGCGTGACTTTATTTTGAACGTGTCGCTTTTCTTCATTACGCCAGCTGTTTAGTCCTTGGAGGAAGGTGGCAGAATGGTTAAGACGCTCAGCTGCCAGTACAGAGAGTCCATGAGGGTGTGGGTTCGAATCCTCCTCTTGCCCTTTCTCCCAAGTTTGGCTGGAAAATCAAACTGATGGTCTAGTCTTTCAGATGAGACGATAAACAGATGTCCCGTGTGCAGTATGCACTTGGCGCACTGAAAAAGAACCCATGGCAACGAGAGTGTTGTCCTCTGGCCAAATTATATAAAAAGAAATCCACTCTGATAGGTGTGTGTGGTTCGTCCGTCAGGATCGAAGAGGACCATCTAGTCATCCTGGGGGTGGGTGGGTTGGGCTCTGTGGGTGCGCAGATGACTGGTCAGGCCAATCCACACCCGGAAGGTTCTGATGCAGTGTGGAAAGGGGATGGTGGCGGCTGTCGGGGACTTGCTGGCACTGCTTTTCCTGGCCAGTCTGCATTGCTCTGCTGCAGCAATTCTGTTGGCCCCACAGGATTTGGCGCCTTTGTGGAGAGCTGAACGCCACTTTGGTCTGTCCATTGCATTCAGCTCCCACGTGTCGTGGCTGATGTTGAAGGCCTTCAAAGAAGCTTTCAGAGTGTCTTTGAAGCGCTTCTTTTGGCCTCCACTCTGATAGGTACACACATATATAAGCACGCACTCAAGGCCTGACAAGCACATTGGGTTATGCTGCTGGTCAGGTATCTGCCTAGCAGATGTGGTGTAGTGTATATGGATTTGTCCAAACCAAGTGGCGCCTCCTTGAGAAACTGAAAGTGTAACTGAAAGTGTTTCATCCTTGACACGATGTGTATATTTCAGGTTTGACAACCCGGCGTCAGTGTCGCCCTCCCCGGCCCGTCAGCTGACCTTCAACTACCTGCTGTCCATCAACGCCTGGCTCCTCCTCAACCCCATGGGGCTGTGCTGTGATTGGACGATGGGCACCGTGCCCCTCATCACATCCCTGGCCGACCCCCGCAACCTGGCCACTCTGGCCTTCTATGCCGTCGTGGGCCGTCTGGCCATCTTCGCCCTGTCGGAGCAGTCGCAGCGATCCCGCGCCATCATTATGGTGGGGTGGGGTGTGGAGGGTTTCTTAGATATTAGGAAAGGAGTGCAGGCCCACTTTCGTTGTTGGATTTTCGTCGGGACTCCCCGGTTATTTTTTAGCGAGAACCGCATCGTGCGCATGCACGTCTCCATTTTCATTTTTTTCCAAGTCACTGAAAGGCTGAAATTTGATTTGTGGAAATTGCTGTTTTGAAGAAAGGATTTTGAACATTTTCAGTGACTATTTTTGCAAGTTTACAAGGTATATTTGGTTTTAGAATTGCGCCCATTATTTGCTTTAGCCTTTTATGTTTACTTTGAGCACGTTTCTTGTCATATATCTGCCATTACATATTCCAACTGATCCCATTTTTAAACTCTGCCGGAAAGTTGTCGGAACAAAAGCAGTGCAAAAAGCCAGTTACAGTGGTGGGTTGGTTGCCTTCTTTTTCATCATATGACCTACTTCTGGCGCTGCAAGCGATAGAAAGTCTGCCACAAAAGCGGGCTGCACATCCTCCCTGTTGTTTTTCTTTTCTTTTTGTTTTTTTAATTTGTTTTTTTTTTTTCCACGTGAATGCCAAGATATGTCATTGCGCCCCTGGATTTTATTTGTATGTTTATTATAATTTGATATCTACTGTCTTTTTTTTTTTTTTTTTGATTGATTGGACGAATCCTGTGTTCCATCAAAGATGATGACTGGTGTGTATGACTGGCAGTCTTCAGTGTAATCAACTTCAGCATAATGAACTTCAGTGTTACGACCTTCACGGTAATGAACTTTTGTGTAATGAACTTTAGTGAAACAAACTATGACATTCAGTTTAATGAAGTAGCTGATAAAAGAAAGGAAACGGAGCTTTTTTTTTTTCTTCTTTAAACAGTTTTTTAAGACATGTTGTGTGCATCTGTAAATTCTGTCATTATTCTCATTATGTCAGAGAGTCTGGCGCTGATAGTTTTGCCATTCCTGCCGGCCTCCAACCTGTTTTTCCCTGAGGGCGTTATCATTACCATCATCATCACAATAATCATCATCATCATCACCAGAATCATCATCATCATCACCATCACCATCATCATCACCATCATCGTTGTCATCATCACCATCATCATTATCATCATCACCATCATCGTCATCATCATCATCACTATGTCACAGAGTCTGGCGCTGATAGTGTTGCCGTTCCTGCCGGCCTCCAACCTGTTTTTCCCTGTGGGGTTCATCATCATCATCATCATCATTATCATCGTCATCACCATCATCATCATCATCACCATCATCATCATCATCATCGTTGTCATCATCACCATCATTTTTATCACTATGTCTCAGAGTCTGGCGCTGATAGTGTTGCCGTTCCTGCCGGCCTCCAACCTGTTTTTCCCTGTGGGGTTCATCATCATCATTATCATTATCATCGTCATCATCATCATCATCATCATCATCATCATCACCATCATCATCATCATCATCGTCATCACCATCATTATTATCACTATGTCACAGAGTCTGGCGCTGATAGTGTTGCCGTTCCTGCCGGCCTCCAACCTGTTTTTCCCGGTGGGGTTCGTGGTGGCGGAGCGCATCCTGTACACCCCCAGTCTGGGCTTCTGTCTGCTGGTGGCTCTGGGATTCGACGTCCTCTGTGACAGCAAAAAGTGAGTCCATGTAGGACCTGGGGGTCCTGGGGGTGTTGTGGGGAGGGGAAGGGTGATGATGGAGGGTTTTTGGGGGTGGCAGGGAGGGGTGAAAGGGAAGACAAGACAAGAAGTTGCAGTGGAGCCAGGCTGTCTGCCGATGTCAAGGGGGCGGGAATCACTATAGGAGAGTGATCACAAACATTATTATGCTTCAGATTGATCGGTCGTTGGCATGGCATGATCATAAACCTTAGACGCATCTGTCGGCTATCCTGCTGATCTGCATTTACATCAGACATAAATAAAGATAACGTGAAATGAGAGGAATGGCTATATAGTATTTTCTAGGATTTTGCTGGATGAAGAGGACGTAAGGGTTTGTTTTGTTTGTCTTTTTTGTTTATTGTATTTGCCTTATTTTGTTTTAGGATAATGTTTAATGAATTACCCATGGCAGGCTCTACAGGCCCGGACCAGTGCTGTAGGTTTGTGCGTATCTGCTCCTTTGAAAAGAAAAAGAAAAATTATATGGATCAGTCCACCTTGAAACTGGAACTGTATCTGGCTGTAATGACGGTGTGTGCTGTGTCCTTCAGGTATCTGCGGTTCATCCTGTACTCCGTGATGACCGTCCTGCTTGTGTCACACAGCGCCAAGACCTTCGTCAGAAACTACGACTGGTGAGTGGGTGTTGCTGTTCTCTTGCTTGGACACATCCTTTGCTAAGCTTTTTCGGCACCTTAGGTGACTTTGGTCAACCAGATATGTCACCGTCATAGATGACTTTAGTCAACATCAAGGGGTTAGTTAAAAGGACCATTTATCACATTGTAATAACAGAGAAAAATATGGCTTAACAGAGAAAAATATGGCTCAGTTGGTTTCCTCATTTGTCCTGTCCAGACTGGATAACTGCAATTCCACTCTTGCAGGTTTACCATCTTCCTCATCAACAGATTACAGAAAATCCAGAACAATGCTGCACGACTGGTTCTCGCCAAAAAGAAATCTGATCATGTTACACCTCTGCTGAATCGGTTGCACTGGCTTCCAATAGAGTCCCGTATTCACTATAAATTAGCAACACTCGCCTTCAAACATTTTGACAAGTCTCTTCCATTGTATCTGTCCTCTGTATTGGAAACATGTGAACCGCACAGAACATTAAGATCCATTTCTGAAAAGCTGCTTGAAGTTCCAAGGACCAATCTGAAATGCGCTGGAAATAGGTCTTTCAGAGCTCAGGTTCCCCAAGTGTGGAACTCTCTACCTTCATCTCTTAGAAATTCCTCTGATTTACATTCCTTTAATTCAGATCTGAAAACTTAGCTTTTCCGTAAGCATTTTTGTTCTGGGTGGAATGGTTAAGCCAAGGTATGCTTGTTGGCAAGTATCCTTGTGCTAGTATTTTTACAGTCCTGTATTAATGCATTGTGTATTTTAGGTAGTTTCGGTCTTAGATGTGATGTCATTTTTTCTATCTAGTTATTTTTAATGGGCATGTGTGTTGTGGGTGTGTGTGCGTGTGCGTGCGTGCGTGCGTGCATGCATGTGTTTGTGAGGTTACAATGCTGTGGTATGCGTGTGTAAGTGTGTAGGCATGTTAGTGTGTCCGAACAGAATTCTGTGTTAGAAAATAAGAAATATTTTAATTCTTATGCAATTTTGTTTTTAGTGCAGTTGATATTTAATGTCAGTGTGTGCGTGTCTGTAAGGGAGGGATAGTTATATACTTGTGTGCGTGTGTGTGTGCGTGCGTGGGTGTGGGTGTGTGTGTGTGTTCTATAAAATGGATTTTGTTTTAATCTAAGCCTTATTTATTTCATCGCTTTTATAATCTTTAGTGCGTTTTTGCATTTGTATGAACACACTGGATGTTTCCCATTGTTAGATAGCGGTTGTTGTGTTTTTTAAGGCATGTTTATAGTCAACTATGATGTAAGGCGCTTTGAGCAGCATTGGTGCTGGATATCGCGCCATAGAAAAACTATGTATGATTATTATTATTATTATTGATGATAATGCTTGACAGCTGCAGCCAGTTTCCCACGCAGTAGAACAATGACTAACCTTCACCCCATGACCGTGTTTGAAGTGAACGAGTCCATTGTGTTGTTATGACATGAACCAAACTGTGTGACTGAGAGCATCGAGTCAAAAATATTTGGGGCTAGGGAGTGTTTTTTTACAAGTGGCGGTGAAAGAAATAACAGTAAAGTTTTCTTGTTGGTTTTTGACTGACTTGTGTAAACAAAGTGAGTCTATGTTTTAACCCAGTGTTCGGTTGTCTCTGTGTGTGTCTGTGTGTCCGTGGTAAACTTTAACATTGACGTTTTCTCTGCAAATACTTTGTCAGTTGACACCAAATTAGGCATAAAAATAGGAAAAATTCAGTTCTTTCCAGTCATCTTGTTTAAAACAATATTGCACCTCTGGGATGGGCACAAAAAAATGAAGCCTAATTATATGCAAACTGCATTTACTATTATATTTTTATTTTTTGTATTCTCTAAACTTGGCACTTTGATCTGATATTCTGACCCAACAACAACAGCAGTCATTAATATCATTTTTTGTTCAAACAGGAACTTCTTTTGCTAAGCATGGAAGTTTTATTTATTTTGCAAACGTTTTGGTGCAGATAGTAAGAAAGGAAATTACTATGTAATTAATGCTAGGGGACTTAATTCAAATCTGGTTAGGACTTTTTTTCTTCTTCTTTTTTTTAACGCGAAGCTTTATAATAACAAATGCAGAACACATTTTAACAATTAGATTTTTTTTTTTTTTCAAGTGTATCATAAGTGAGTCTTGAAGGCCTTGCCTCTCTTGTTTTGTTTGGTCTGAAAATGATTGAAAATGCTTTTTGTTTTATGATCTTCTTCTTCTTCTTCTTTTTCTTCTTGTTCAGTGCTCATGAGCTGCAACTACCACATTCTTTCCATTTATGTGTTTTTTGCGTGCATGCCATGTAGGCAGCCATTCTCCATGTGCAGAGATATGCATACTGGGTATGTTTGCGTTTCCGTAACATACCAAATGCTGACATGTATTGCAGGTTCTCTAGCATGCACGTTAATTTGATCTTCAGACTTGACGGGCGCAATAGCCGAGTGGTTAAAGTGTTGGACTGTCAATCTGAGGGTCCCGGGTTCAAATCACGGTGACGGCGCCTGGTGGGTAAAGGGTGGAGATTTTTACGATCTCCCAGGTCAACATATGTGCAGACCTGCTAGTGCCTGAACCCCCTTCATGTGTATATGCAAGCAGAAGATCAAATATGCACGTTAAAGATCCAGTAATCCATGTCAGTGTTCGGTGGGTTATGGAAACAAGAACATACCCCGCATGCACACCCCCGAAAACGGAGTATGGCTGCCAACATGGCAGGGTAAAAACGGTCATACACACAAAAGCCCACTTGTGTGCATACGAGTGAACGCAGAAGAAGAAGAAGATATTCCGACTTCTGCATGGGTGTGGGGATACTTACAAATAGGGTTCAGGCACTCGGGAGGACTGCACATCCGCTGACCCTGGGGGATCAGGGAAAAAATCTCCACCCTTAAACCCACCAGGCACCGTGACAGGGATTTGAACCCAGGTCACGTCACACCTGTTGGTGAACGCCAACAAAGAGAAGAGTTCAATGGTGGCAGTGTGTGTGTGTGTGTGCAAGTGTTTGTCTGTGTGTGTATGTGCGTGTCTCTGTGTGTGTTTGTATGTGTGTGTGTAGAGTGTGTCTGTGTGTGTGGTGTGTCTATGCGTGTGTGCACATATGTGTCAGTGTGTTTATGTGTGTGTGACTGCCTGCAGGACATCAGAGTACAGCATATTCCGCGCTGCGCTGACTGTGAACCAGGACAACGCCAAGCTGTGGAACAACGTGGGTCATGCACTGGAAAAGGTCCAAAAGTACCAGGAGGCCCTCGACTACTTTGAGAAAGCCGCCAGGTCAGAGGGGGGGCAGGGGAGCGGAGGGGAGGGGAGGGGAGGGTGGAGGTTATTTGGTGGGTGGGGGGATAATGATAATAATAATGGTATTTATATAGCGCTGAATCTTGTGCAAACAAATCAAAGCGCTTAGACAAATCAAATCAAAGGGAGTGGAGGTGGGGGCAGTGATTTTATTTTTACAAGATATAATATACAGAGATGCCAGTTGCTATGATTTCCCTGTACATTGTTAGTTATGCTTGTTGGCAGTTTGTTCCAACGTTAACACCAAGGTCAAAATTGTTCTGACAAGTTCATTTTCCAGTACATAGCATGCTCACTTGCTTTCCTGTCGTGACATTACCCAGACACTTAACGTCTATTGATCACAAGGCCAGGGCAGTCACTACCAACCTTGGTCTCGTGTGGTGATGCTCAACTAAATCGCGCGCATGTTTACATTGAAACAGCACTGAGTAGACCAACCAGCTTAATCGTAGCAGTTACACCGTGTTGCCGGTAGGCCCAAGTGTTTGTGTACCCTGTCGATGAAATGTACGTTTGCTGATGCGGCTTGGAGTCCAAGAGTTCTTCTTACCAAATTCAAAATGTTCCTACCAAATTTCCTGATTGTTCCTACAAACACTTGACAGGGGTTGGCATCTCTGGGGATGGAAGGGGAGGTAAGGGCGGGATGGGAGGAGGAGGAGGAGGACGGGGTTTCAGTGATTTTTTTTTTTTTTTTTTTTTTTTTTTTTTTTTTTTTTTTTTTACAAGATACAATATTCAAGTTTAATTCATTGAATCCTGTGACTGAGCATTGCTCTGGTGTCAAAATTCGTCTCATGACAAACGCGGTTTCGCAGTCCTACGGATGTATACACTGCAAAGAAAGGGAACTAACTTGTACAGTATTTTCTGGATGTGTCCACACGTAATTTGGTGGGAAGACGGGGTATACTTTCTGCAGGTTTTTTTTCCTCATCAGTATGGTGTGGAAGCCTGCCGAGGCTGTGTACTCCCCAGGGCTGAATGGGTTAATTGTCCATAAAACAAGGAAAAGTGTTTGATGAGGTGTGGCTTGGGTTGGATAGGTTTGTATTTGTATTTCTTTTTGACGGGCGCCATAGCCAAATGGTTAAAGCGTTGGACTTTCGATCTGAGGGTCCCGGGTTCGAGTCACGGTGACGGCGCCTGGTGGGTAAAGGGTGGAGATTTTTACGATCTCCCAGGTCAACATATGTGCAGACCTGCTAGTGCCTGAACCCCCTTCGTGTGTATATGCAAGCAGAAGATCAAATGCGCATGTTAAAGAACCTGTAATCTATGTCAGCGTTCGGTGGGTTATGGAAACAAGAACATACCCAGCATGCACCCCCCCGAAAACGGAGTATGGCTGCCTACATGGCGGGGTAAAAACAGTCATGCGCGTAAAAGCCCACTCGTGTGCATACGAGTGAACGCAGAAGAAGAAGAAGAAGAAGAAGAAACTAATGAGTAGACCAACCAGCTTAATCGTAGCAGTTACACCGTGTTGCCGGTAGGCCCAAGTGTTTTTGTACCCTGTCGATAAAATGTACGTTTGCTGATGTGGCGGAGTATGGCTGCCTACATGGCAGGGTAAAAACGGTCATACACGTAAAAAGCCCACTCGCGTATATATGAGTGAACGTGGGAGTTGAAGCCCACGAACGCAGAAGAAGAAGAAGAAAGTATTTCTTTTTATCACCTCATCTGTATACAGCTCTGTCCCAACAGCCTGGACAGAACAGTGTTCACACAATCAGCTTCAGTTTCAGGGAGGAGTCAAAGCATGCAGGCAGATCCATATATTGTATTGTATTTCTCTTTTCGTCAAAACATATTTCTCTGTGTGAAATTTGGGCTGCTCTCCCCAGGGAGAGCGTGTCGCTACACTACAGCGCCACCCTTTTTTTTCTTCGTGCGTGCAGTTTTATTTGTTTTTCGTATCGCAGTGGATTTTTCTACAGAGTTTTGCCAAGAGCAACCCTTTTGTTGCCGTGGGTTCTTTTACATGCGCTAAGTGCATGCTTCACACGGGACCTCGGTTTATCGTCTCATCCGAATGACTAGCATCCAGACCACCACTCAAGGTCTAGTCGAGGGGGAGAAAATATCGGCAGCTTAGCCATGATTCGAACCAGCACGCTCAGATTCTCTCGCTTCCTAGGTGGACGCGTTACCTCTAGGCCATCACTCCACTCCTGTGACAGTTTTGTGCAGGCTGTCATGTGCTGTGTTTCTTTTCTTTTTCTTTTCTTTTTTTTTAATTTATTTTTTGGCTGCATCTCCCAGTTTTACTCATACGTTTTTTGTGCATGACACACATTGACTTACATTTTGTGTGCGTGGAGGACGGTGGCGGAATGGTTAAGATGCTTATCTGCCAATAATGCAATGTCCATTAAAGTGTGTGTTTGAATCCCGGTCTCATCCTCTCTCCTATGCTTGACTAAAAAAAAAATCAAAGTGAGCGTTTGGTCATTCAAATGAGATGACAAACTGAGGTCTGGCGTGCAGCATTCACTTGGCACATCAAAAAAAGAATCAACGGCAACATAAGTGTTGTCCTCTTGGAAAAAAACACTGTAGAAGAAATCCACTCAGATAGGTACACAGATATATATATATATGCGAGGCCGTGACTAAGAGCATTGGTTTTATGTTGCAGACCAGGCATCTTTGTAGCAAATGTGGTTTTGCGTATATGGATTTGCCCGAACGCAGTAATGCCTCCAAGAGAAACTGAAACTGACCCTGAAACGTGTGTGCAGTATCCAGCCAGATGACATTGGTGCCCACATCAACGTGGGGAGAACCTACGTCAACCTCAACCAGTCGGCCCCGGCTGAAAAGGCCTATCATCGCGCCATCGACCTCTTCCCCCCAGTCATCAAAGGTCAGTCATTGGATTATTGTGTGACGGGCGCCATAGCCAAATGGGTAAAGCGTTGGACTTTCGATCTGAGAGTCCCGGGTTCGAATTACGGTGACGGCACCTGGTGGGTAAAAGGTGGAGATTTTTACGATCTCCCAGGTCAACATATGTGCAGACCTGCTAGTGCCTGAACCCCCTTCGTGTGTATATGCAAGCAGGTTAAATACACACGTTAAAGATCCTGTAATCCATGTCAGCGTTCGGTGGGTTGTGGAAACAAGAACATACCCAGCATGCACATCCCCGAAAACGGAGTATGGCCTCCTACATGGCGGGGTAAAAACGGTCATACACGTAAAAGCCCACTCGTGTGCATACGAGTGAATGCAGAAGAAGAAGAAGAAGGATTATTGTGTTTTATCTTATTTGTTTGTTTGCTTGTTTGTTTGTGGCCTGCAACTTCCACATCCGTTTGTATCTCAAGGCATGGTCAGCATGTTGGGTTTAAGGGAAGATCAGCCCTCTGCCGTTTTTTTTACTCACTTGTTTAAACAAAGTGAGTCTATGAAATAACCTTGTGTTTGGTTTTATGTGTGTGTGTACGTGTGTGTGTGTGTTAGTAAACTCTAACATTTTTTTTATTATTATTTTTTTTTAACACTTATAGTTGACTTCATCAAGTTTTTGCACCTTATACATATTATTATTAGTAGTAGTAGTTCTTTTTTTATGTATTTATCTATTATTTATTTCCTTTTCTTTTTTCCTCAAGGCCTGACTAAGCGCGTTGGGTTACACTGCTGGTCAGGCATCTGCTTGGCAGATGTGGTGTAGCGTATATGGATTTGTCCAAACGCAGTGACACCTCCTTGAGCTACTGAAACTGAAACTGAAACTAACAAATGCATTTTCTCAGGAAGTACTTTGTCTGCCAATGCCAAAGTTCAGTTAAACATAGTGAAAAAAAAAATCTTAACAGTCATACCAATGATAGGTTGTAAGTCTTATGGATTAAGCTGTATTTCCGGATCTTGAATGGTTTATTTCGTTTAGGCTCTGGATCCAGAAAATGTTTTTTTTTGGCTCTTCCCACTTAGTTGCCTGAACGTTTGTTCAGGTTTGAAGACTGCGTGACATTGTTTTTCTTGTTTGCAGTTAAAAGAAGTACAGTTCTGGATAGAACACACAGAATGACACTACACCATTGACATGTTTACTTTTTATGAATATTTTAAAGTGGATACTGAATTAACTCTTCTTCTTCTTCTGCGCTCGTGGGCCACAACCCCCACGTTCACTCGTATGCACACGAGTGGGCTTTTACGTGTATGACCGTTTTTACCCCGCCATGTAGGCAGCCATACTCCGTTTTCGGGGATGTGCATGTTGGGTATGTTCTTGTTTCCATAACCCACCGAACGCTGACATGGATTACAGAATCTTTAACGTGCGTATTTGATCTTCTGCTTGCATATACACACGAAGGGGGTTCAGGCACTAGCAGGTCTGCACATATGTTGACCTGGGAGATCTGAAAAATCTCCACCCTTCACCCACCAGACGCCGTCACCGTGATTCGAACCCGGGACCCTCAGATTGACAGTCCAACGCTTTAACCACTCGGCTATTGCGCCTGTCTACTGAATTAACTATAATGAACATAAAATAATTGAAACAACAGCAATAGCATACACCAGTCTGCACATATCTGGAAAAAAAAAAAAAAAAAAAAAAACAGCAATGTATTGCAGTGTGCCTGAGGCGATGGCAGTGTCTCCTGTACTGCAGACTTGAATAGATTTCTGGAATAAATGAGATATGTCAAAATAACATGATTTAAGTGGTTTTATCACCTGGAATGCAGTAATCCATTTATCATGCTAAAAAAAGAAATATCAGTTCAAATATTAATTTTGGATGAGAGGTCAGATGCGGTTTGGTCCTGAGGTAAGTCTTCTTGCCTCTGAGCTTAACATATGTAGTTCAGTCCTGCTCCTGTACCTCGCCCCCAACCCCTACCACACCACTTTTTTTTTCCAAGTTTAATAGTATTTAATACAGGACACATTTTTCTCTCTTTTTTTTCTTTTTTTCCCCTCATTATTCCTTAATTGGATAAAGTGTGAATCACAAATGAGTCATGAATACCTTGCTTCTCTTTTTTTATTTTTTTTATTTTTTTTTTTTAACAGCAGATGTGGTTTAGCGTACATGGACCAATCCACATGGTTTGACACCTCGAAACTGGAACAAAAAAAACAACCACCATGAATCGCATTAAATTGTGTTCTCTTCCATTGAAAAGTATTATCTTGGGCGCATTACATTGTCATAGGTTTCTATAATTATTGAGATCATAATTATACTATCCTCACTGGAGCTCAATTGCAGATATTTTTTTTGTTTTTGTTTTTTGTTGTTTTGGTTTTTTTGTACGCTTATAGTTGACTTCATCAAGTTTTTGCATCTTATACATATCATTAGTAGTAGTAGTAGTTCTTTTTTTATGTATTTATCTATTATTTATTTACTTCTTTTTCTTTTTTTCTCAAGGCCTGACTAAGCGCGTTGGGTTACGCTGCTGGTCAGGCATCTGCTTGGCAGATGTGGTGTAGCGTATATGGATTTGTCCAAACGCAGTGACGCCTTCTTGAGCTACTGAAACTGAAACTCAGTTGCAGAAGACTGTTGTGCGTGTAATGACAGTGACAAGGAGGAAGGTGGCAGAATGGTTAAGACTCTCAGCTGCCAGTACAGAGTCCGTGAGGGTGTGGGTTTGAATCCTGCTCTCACCCTTTCTCCCGAGTTTGACTGGAAAATCAAGCTGAGCACCAAGTCTTTTGGATGAGATGATAAACAGAGGTCCCGTGTGCAGCACGCACTTGGTGCACTGAAAAAGAACCCATGGCAACGAGAGTATTGCCCTCTGGCAAAATTGTGTAAAAAAAAAAAATCAGCATTGGTATAGGTACACAAATATATAAGCATGCACTCCAGGCCTGACAAGCAGTTCGGGTTATGCTGCTGTCAGACATCTGCCTAGCGGATGTGGTGTAGTGTAGATGGATTTGTCCGAACGCAGTGACGCCTCCCTGAGAAACTGAAACTGAAACTGTCAGTGATCGAGGTGATGTGAGCTTCCTATGTTGTGTTGTGTTGCCCCCCCCTCCCCCAGGTAAGAGCTACACGGCACGTGTTGCCCCCAATCACCTGAACGCCTACCTGAACCTGGCCAACCTGGTGTCCAAAGACCCCAGCAGACTGGACGAGGCCAGAGCGGTACGTAAAGTCTCTGAGGAGCTTGGGTTTTGGTGTGTTCCTTTCTCATTGTTTTGTGTGTGTGTGTGTGTGTGTGTGTTCTGGGGTTGGTTTCATTTGTTGCTTAATTTAATTGGTGAACACATTATGTTGGGAACGTCCTCTGCAGTGTTCCCTTCCTGTTCAGTTTTGTTTTACACTTAACCCTTTCCACTCCGTGAGTGCTGCTAGAGTTTCCTTTCCTTGCCCAGCTTCACAGTCAGGTGTGCCTTCAGACGGAACAGAAACAGTGAGTGGCTGGTACCAGCATTGTGTTTGGCAGAATCCTCAGAATCACTGGTGTCATAGTTCATAATCGCCGCTCTTCAGACCTGTTCCCTCCCGAAGGAGCTCAGAGACAATACTGTGGCTGACACCGACCCTACTGCACACCAAGCTCCATGGTTCCAGACAGGACTTTGAATGGATGGTGTCATTCATCAGGCGGGCTGGACTGACTCTTTGAAGGGGCGAATGAGAAGAAGAAGAAGATAATCCACTCACAAACCTTCTGGGGTGCTTCTTAGGCTGTTTGGAGATGTAGGCGTTTCTCCGTGATTGTTTACAGTCAGCTGATTTGCTTGAAATCAACACAGAAGCAAACAGTGCCAATGTGGCATGTGAACAAACCATGTAAGAAGGAGTTTTGATTATAAAACCAGATAAATCCTGGTAACAGCTGGGTGAGAATACTCCATTCTAGCTTTAATGTTCTGTCATAAAGTGTACTTGTAATCAGTCAGGTATGGATGGCTCTTTATAACAAACGCATTTGTGAATAGGGAAAAAGTAGTTGGTTTGTTTGTTTTTTTGTTTAAAAAAAAAAAATTTTCAAGATCAATCTCCCACTGACATAAGTACAGAATACAGAATACTTTATTATTTCAACAAGAGAAATTAATATGTGGTGCAAAACAGAAAAAACAATATGAGAAAATCACAGTAATTCAACATGTATATATAGATAAACCATATATATTTATGTACATAAATGCTTAGATGTCAGCCATTCATACAATCCATAACCACAGTAGACAACAACAACGACAACAACAACAAGAAGTAGTATAAGATACTGTTCTGCTTTGTTTAAATTCTTCCGTATGTGAAGTGTTATCATAATGACCATTGGTGACATTGACTGTATAAAGTATAGAATGCAACAGTAAGTTAGTGGTGATGGTGGTGGTGGTGATGGAGGTGGTGGTGTTAGAAAGTTTTAGGACCATGACTGTATAAAAGTTTTTGAATGCTACAGTAAGTGAGTAAGGTGGTTGTGGTGATGGTGGTGGTGGTGGTGGTGATGATGATGATGGTGGTGGTGATGGTGGTGTTGTTACTGCTGGTGATGGTGATGGTGGTGGTGGCGATGGTGGTGGTGATGGTGGTGTTGTTACTGCTGGTGATGGTGATGGTGGTGGTGGTGATGGTTGTGGTGGTGATGGTGGTGGTGGTGGCGATGGTTGTGGTGGTGGTGATGGTGGTGGTGGTGGTATGATGATGGTGGTGGTGATGATGATGATGGTGGTAGTGCTGGTGATGGTGGTGGTGGTGGTGGTGGTGGTGATGATGGTGGTGGTGATGATGATGATGGTGGTGGTGATGGTGGTAGTGCTGGTGATGGTGGTGGTGGTGATGATGATGGTGGTGGTGGTGGTGGTGGTGGTGATGGTGGTGGTGGTGATGATGATGATGGTGGTGGTGGTGATGGTGGTGGTGCTGGTGATGGTGGTGGTGGTGATGATGATGGTGGTAGTGCTGGTGATGATGGTGGTGGTGATGGTGGTGGTGGTGGTGATGATGATGGTGATGGTGGTGGTTGCGGCGTTACAGCTGCTGCAGCAGGCCATTGCCATGAGGACAGACTTCATTGATGCCTACATCAACCTGGGGGACATCTTCGTCAAGCTGGACAGGTGGGCGTTCCTCATCACCTGGTTTCTGCTGCCTCTGTGTGTGTGTGTGTGTGAGTGTGTGTGTGTGTGTGTGTGTGTGTGTCTGTGTGTGTGTGTGTGTGTGAAGGGATTTTGATTCAGGTTTCTAATGTTTTTTCTCTTTGATAATGACATATAATCGTACGAGCAGTTATTCTCCTCTTGGACTGAATGTTCTTTTGAGTCGTTCCTCACCTTGTTTCTTCTGTCTTTGAAAAGAGATTGGGATTCAGGCTTTGTGATTAACACTTTGATTATGATATCCTTACATGAAATGGTGTTCTCCTCTTGGAGGTTCTTTTTTGGTTGTTGGTTTGGTTGTGGTTATTTTGCCAAGATGGTTAGCAGCATTGAGGAAAAAAAAGAAGAGTATCAGTATCAGTATCAGTAGCTCAAGGAGGCGTCACTGCGTTCGGACAAATCCATATACGCTACGCCACATCTGCCAAGCAGATGCCTGACCAGCAGCGTAATCCAACATGCTTAGTCAGGCCTTGAGAAAAAAAACCAAATAAATAAATAAAAATAAAATAAAATAATTTGGAAAAAAAAAACACCACAAAAAAACTTCTTTTTTTTTTTTTAAAGAAGAAAAATCAGAGAGTTTTAAAAAAAATAAAAACACAGTATGTGTGTCTGTTTTTTGTTTATTCTTTATATCAGGACAGACCATATGTAGAAACATATGTGCATGTATGTGTGTGTGTGTGTGTGTGTGTGTGAGTCACTGAACTTCAGCAATGCCAGCTCTTTGCAGGATTCCTGATGCTCAGACAACCTATGAGGAAGCCATAAAGATAGAGCCCAGGAATGCTGATTTGCATTTTAATGTGAGTATCACCTTCAGTTTGACTGATTGATCACTATGGATATCTATACAGCACCTATTCTGTGTCAGAGACCAAACTCTAAATGTTTTATTTAAACAGCTGCCTTGGGCACTCATCATTTGTTTCCTGTGTCATTCAGTTGGACCTCAACACACACACAGACACACTCTTTCTCTCTCTCTCTCTCTCTCTCTCTCTCTCTCTCTCTCTCTCTCGCTCCCCTCCCCCCCCAACACCCCACTCCTCCCACACACACAGTCAGCATGTGACTTTCTGCCAGAAGAGCTTAAAATACCAGGTCATGACAGTGACAAGGTATTGGAGCCATTCAGCAGAACATGTCACCCCTACAGTCATTAAAGTGTTCTGAGTTTATCTTGTTCACTTTTTTTTTGTGCTGAGTAATGATCTTTTTTTTTTTTCTTCCTTCTCTAGGGAGGAAGGTGGTAGATATTTGAGACGCTTATCTGCCAATATAGCGTCCGTGATGGCTTGGGTTTGATTCCTGCTCTCGCTTTTTCTCCCAAGTTTGACTATAAAATCAAACTGAATGTCTGTTCGTTCAGTGGAGACGACAAACTGGGTATCCATGAACAGCACGCACACTGAAAAAAAAAACCCATTGCAGCAGAAATTTTGTCCTCTAGCAAAATTCTGTGGTAGAAATGCACCATGATAGGAACGTAAAACTATATAAGATAAGATAAGAATAATTTTATTATCTTCAACTGGAGAAATTTGGTCAGGTGCATTATCACAACATAGACAAGTAAACAACATGGGGACCATAACTGTAAAAGTCAACAACAGCTTTTACAAATATAACGAAGATACAAATGCTAAAAAAATATCACATACACCGTTTCATACATACATCCACACACTGCAGGTAATAACTAGTATTCTTAATGTAAAAACAGAAAGAATTAAGAAACATTATTTGAATATAATTATAAACATAGCCTACTATACTGCACATTGATTATAATAGACAGATAAGATAAGAATAAAGATAAATTGCGGAAAACCGCAACCAGATAATCAGCACACACCCGCACCTCCCCACCCCCCACCACTCAAAGCCTGACAAGCACATTTGGTTTTGCAGCTAGTCAGGCATCTGCCTCGCAGATGTAGTGCAGCATATATGGATATATCAGAGTGCGGTGGTGCCTCTTTGAAAAAACTGAAACTGAAGCTTCTGTTTTTAGAAGAAGAAAAAAAAAAGTGTTGTACATAGGTTTGAATTTTTTTCAGTTGGGCGTGGTTCACCTGGAGCAGAAGCACAATGTTGAAGCCAAGCGGTGTTTTGACGAGGCGTTGAGGATCAACCCTGACCACACGGTGAGTGCGCTGTGGAGTGGTGACCTTGTGAAGTGAAACTTTACTGAACTCATTCTCCTCCAAGTACGAGTTAACTCGTACCATGATTACTTCCCCTGTGGAGCAGGTCTGAAACTTTACTTAACTCACTCAGTACGGCCAGTCCTCTCTTCTCCTCTACACAGACCCCTCGGATGTCCAGTGGGTGTCTGAATGACCCAACCTTTAGCTTCCATCGTCAGAATTGTGGTATTCTTTGTCAACATTTACCTCTTCAGTATAAGAGCCTTCCGCTTGCAATATTTTGATGTTGGTAATTGGGGTGAAACGCTGTTAACATCGTCTCTTTCGCCGTTCGTATGGAGAGAGTTAACGCATTCTCCTCCAAGTACGAGTTAACTCGTACCATGATTACTTCCCCTGTGGAGCAGGTCTGAATTTTCTCGTGCCAACACACTATTCTAATTTCATTTATTCTTGCTTGGTACAGTAGGCGTTCTAAACCGGTCCAATTATGGATTTCGGAAGTATGAAAACAAAGCTTTTGTTTAACTGATAAAATCAACAGTTCTTCATTGATTTTCACTGTTTTAGTAAACCACCCTACTCTTTACTGCTGTGGTGTCATGAAGTACTGGTCCAGGGGAGTTGTAGCAGGCAAGGAGCTGTGGGACAGAATGAGTTAAGACATTGTAATGCTAACATCCGCCACAACGTTAAGTGAAGTGGTGTAGAGTGCTGGCCTTGTGAAGCGAAACTTTACTTAAAACATTGTAATACTAACATCCGTCACAACGTTAAGTGAAGTGTGGAGTGGTGGCCTTGTGAAGCGAAACTTTACTTAAAACATTGTAACATTAACATTTGCCACAGGGTAAGTGTGGAGTTGAGTGGTGGGTCGGTGAAGCGAAACTTTACTTAAAACATTGTGACATTAACATTTGCCACACGGTTTTAGTGGGGATTGGTGGCTCAGTGAAGTTTTACTTAAAACATTGTGACATTAACAATTGCCACACGGTTTTAGTGGGGATTGGTGGCTCAGTGAAGCGAAACTTTACTTAAAACATTGTAACACTAACATCCACCACAACGTTAAGTGAAGTGTGGAGTGGTGGCCGTGTGAAGCGAAACTTTACTTAAAACATTGTAACACTAACATCCGCCACAACATTAAGTGAAGTGTGGAGTGCTGGCCTTGTGAAGCTAAACTTTACTTAAAACATTGTAACACTAACATCCGCCACAACGTTAAGTGAAGTGTAGAGTGCTGGCCTTGTGAAGCGAAACTTTACTGAAAACATTGTAACACTAACATCCGCCACAACGTTAAGTGAAGTGTAGAGCGCTGGCCTTGTGAAGCGAAACTTTACTTAAAAGATTGTAACATTAACATTTGCCACATGGTAAGTGCGGAGTTGAGTGGTGGGTCGGTGAAGTGAAACTTTACTTGCGACATTGTAACATTAACATTTGCCACAGGGTAAGTGCGGAGTTGAGTGGTGGCTCGGTGAAGCGAAACTTTACTTAAAACATTGTACCATTAACATTTGCCACATGGTTTTAGTGGGGATTGGTGGCTCAGTGAAGCAAAACTTTACTTAAAACATTGTAACACTAACATCCACCACAGAGTAAGTGCGGAGTTGAGTGGTGGGTCAGTGAAGCGAAACTTTACTTGCGACACTGTAACACGAACTAACACAATTTCAGTCTTGCTAATCGAGTTATCAAGCACTGTCTAGCATCAAAACTGCACAAAACAAGTTTAAAAATCGGCTCGATATGTGATCCCCAAATGCAACAGTGTTTTCAAGATTTTGATACGTAGGACTTACCTTCATTGGTGATAAAACTTTTGAAATGAAATTAGAGCAGGCATGCAAAGCAAGCCACCAAAGAAACTGTGTACCAAGAAGGGGTGTAAAAGGACCAAGAGGTAAAAAAAAAAAAAAAGAAAAAGAAAAAGAGGGCGCTAGCCAGCGGGACAAAGGGGAGGTTACCTACTTCCGGGAGGTTATCGGCCGTAGTTTTATTTTCTCCGCATAGGCGGATAGTAGTTTGCACAGGCAGGAATGTCAGACCCCTGCCGGAGTCTGCACCAGTTGGGTCACGGTAAGTATGTTATTTAAACGTAATTTTAGATAGAAAATTTCCTTTAGCCCCTACAACTACTACTACTGCTACTAGTCTAGTGGTCACACATCTGCTTAGGATGAGGTGTGATGTTTTAGATTAATTACTATAATTTTCGGCCTGTAAGGCACTATGTTTTTTACAAAAATCTGACCCCTGCATCTTATCGGCTGTATGCACCCAATCTGTATCAGAAAGCTGAATTCTGACCACCACGTGGGGCCACCTGACACAACAAACTCCATAATGACAAATCGTTGATCGCAATAAATGTTCACGATCGTGCTGAACAGCAACACATTGGTCTTACCACAGTTCGATTTGACATGGTTCTTGTACACCATCGAATCAAATTGCATACTACACAAAATTTCAACTGAACGTGATTGCAGTTTGCCCTTAGGCCATGAGAAAAGAGCATTGTCAGAACTGGGGATAAATTCATGGTGGAAAAATAAAGAAATCTGAAGTGAATTTATTTTTTTTCAAAAGCAGAACACAAAACAAAATTGCGGATGGGACCAAAAAGCAGGGCTGGCAGATTGGATTCTGATTGAATAAATTAATGAACTGGAGCTTTGCAGTAGTGTACATTTGACTGAAGGCTGTAAAATTGTAAAAAAAAAAAAAAAAAAACAACCAAAAAAACAACTTTTTAATGTGTGAAAAAAAAAAATTAAAAAAAGAAAAGAAAGCAACAGATAACAGAGCAGATGAACACAGTAACAGATTCCAGTCAACAAGCAGATGAAAGCAAATTGGATTCTGAACCAGTTTTCCGAAGATGATGACGTCACCACTCAGAAAACGTCCGTTGTTCGCAGAGACAGAATGGAGGACTTTTACATTATGGCAGATGCAACTCATCAGATTTGTGCGCCTTGTACAAGTTCAAAATTACCTTTTTTCTTTGAATACAAGGTGTGCGCCATATGCGCTGTGTCACATTATAGGCCAAAAATTACAGTATGTTATAATTATGCAAATGTGTGTGTACTTGTAACATGTTTGTGAGAAAGAGTGCATGTGTATGTGTGTGTTTGTGCATGTTTGTATGTGCGTAGGGGTGTAGGTGAACGTTTAGATAAGAATATTGATGTTAATAACCCTCTTTCTTTGTGTATTTTTTTTTCTTTATTTTATGTAATGCTTTATACTGAATTTCTTTCTGTGGAGTGTGATGATGCCATTTTTTTGTAAGTGTGATGGTTCAGACTGATTTAACTATGACTGCAGTGGAAGTGAGGAACAACAAGTTTCTGGTTTTTAATTAAAGCGGACAAAAAAGACACTGTTGTTATTTGTATTTGTATTTGTATTTCTTTTTATCACATCAGATTTCTCTATGTGAAATTCGGGCTGCTCTCCCCAGGGAGAGCGCGTCACTACACTACAGCGCCACCCATTTTTTTTGTATTTTTTCCTGCGTGTAGTTTTATTTGTTTTTCCTGTCGAAGTGGATTTTTCTACAGATTTTGGCCAGGAACAACCCTTTTGTTGTCGTGGGTTCTTTTACATGCACTAAATGCATGCTGCACACAGGACCTTATCATCTCATCCGAATGACTAGCGTCCAGACCACCACTCAAGGTCTAGTGGAGGGGGAGAAAATATCGGCGGCTGAGCCGTGATTCGAACCAGTGCACTCAGATTCTCTCTCGAATCCTAGGCGGACGCGTTACCTCTAGGCCATCACTCCACATAATGTAAGTGTGTGTGTGTGTGTGTGCAGCAATCCCTGTACAACTCTGCCATCCTGATGCAGGAGAGCGGCAATCCCAACGAGAGAGCTGAGGCCTCCAGAAGGTAGGTGGTGATGATTTGTGTGATCTTATTTTAGTGCCCCGGAATTTGGAATTTTTTGGACATTTTTTGTTTTTCGTGGGAGGTTTGCGGAGGAAGGTGGCAGAATGGTAACGACGCTTATCTGCCAACACTGTGTTCATGTGGGTTTTGGGTTCGATTCCCTGACCTAGCGCTTTCTAACAAGTTTGACAGGAAAATCAGACTGAGCGTGTAGTCATTCAGATGAGACGATAAACCGAGGTCCCGTGTGCTGCACTCACTTCACGGGCTGAAAAAGAACCCTTGGAAACAAAAGTGTTGTCTTCCAGCAAAATTCCGTCAATCGTCTAAAAGGTGTATCTCGTCTTCTAAACTGTTACATCTGTCACACAGTCTTTGCTCTTTCGGTGAATTTTTATACCTTGCCTGTTCAATTTGTAAGTCATAGCCGCTGATACGTAACATAGTCAGTACTTTTCTGTGCTGTATATTTGCTGTATTTTTTTGAAAATATGGTTCAATTTTATGATTTCTCACACTGTTCTTGTAAAATTCTGATTTAGGTCAACTGTTTTGTTTCTGTTTCCAAAATTTTACATATTCCTGTTTGTGTGTGTGGTGTGCGTGTGTGTGTGTGTGTGGTGTGTGTGTGTGTGTGTGGTGTATGTGCGTGTGTGTGCGCATGCGCACGCATGTGTGTGTGTGTGTGTGTGAGACAGACTGAAGAAGCTGCAGCAGGGTGATCCCAAGGACCCTAAGATCTACTTCAACACCGCCATGCTGGCCATGGACGAGAAGCAGTTTGACCTGGCCGAGGTCAACTTCCGCAAGTCCATCGAGGTCAGACACACACGGGGTCAGGGGTCAGAGAGAGCGGGGTGGGTGGGGGTGTGGTGGGGGGGGGTTGTTGGAGGGGTGGGAGAGAGTGGGGGATGTCAACTTCTGCAAGTCTATCGAAGTCGAGACACACACGGGTTCAGGGGTCAGAGGGGGTGTGGGGGGGAGGGAGGGGTTGTTGGAGGGGGGGGGGGGGGAGAGAGTGGGGGATGTCAACTTCTGCAAGTCTATCGAAGTCAGGGGGCGGGAGGGAGGGAGGGTTTGGAGCGGGGAAGAAGAGCTTGAGAGAGTGGGGGGGGGGGGGGTATGTTCAGTTTATGTGTGTTGAATGTATGTCTTTTTTGTGGTTTTTGTTGTTGTTGTTGCTGATGTTAAATGTTGTTTGATTGCATATTGTTGTTTTTGTTGTTTTTTGTAGATTTTTTTCTTATATTTTAAAGGCGTATTTTTAGATTTGGATTTTTTTCCTTGTTGAATTACGAATATACGTGTGTGTGTGTAGATTTTAAAAGCTTTGTTATTTTTCATACACTAACTGTCATTTCAGGGAATGGTGGAAAGAGGAGATAATTACCACCCCTATGTTACTGTTGTTTGTTTGTGGTTTTTCATGTTCTTCTGGATCAATGTTTACAGTTTTTGTGCTCCTGTATGGCCCTGTGTCATTGACTGGGCTACAGGATAGATAAATAAAATTAATGTTATTTCAGTTGATGTCTTGAATATGTCATTTTGATCTGTCGCTGACAGATGTGACACGATTTATGTCATTCTGATCTGTCACTGACAGATGTGACACAATTTATATCATTCTGATCTTTCACTGACGGATGTGACACAATTTATATCATTCTGATCTGTCACTGACGGATGTGACACAATTTATGTTATTCTGAGATGTTGCTGACAGATGTGACTTAATTTATGCCATTCTGATCTGATACTGACAGATGTGACTTAATTTATGTCATTCTGACCTGTTACTGACTGATTTAACACGATTTATGTCATTGCGATCTGTCACTGACGGATGTTTACATGATGTATGTCATTCTGATCTGTCAGTGATGGATGCCACATGATGTATATCATTCTGATCTGTCACTGACAGATGTGACATGATTTATGTCATTCTGATCTGTCACTGACGGATGCCACATGATTTATGTCGCTCTGATCTGTCACTGACGGATGTGACACGATTCCTGTTGTCTGACAGCTGGATCCTAAGTTCCGCAGTGCTATGTTCAACCTGGCCCTGCTCCTGGTCAACGACCTCAAGCGACCCCTCGACGCCGTGCCCGTGTTGGAGCAGCTGCTGCAGGTGTGTTTTGTGTGCACTACATGTTGTTTGGTTCTGGGAGCAAAATGTGTCATTTTGATCTGGCAGCAGAATGAGCAAATGTGTTGTTTTGATCTGGGAGCAAAACGTGTCATTTTGATCTGGGAGGAAAAAGCAAAAGCAAAATGTGTCGTTTTGGTCAGGGAGCAAAATGTGTCATTTTGATCTGGGAACAAAATGCTTGGTTTGGAAGCAAAATGTCCTTTTCATCTGGGAGCAAAATGCTTGGTTTTGATATGGGGGCAAAGTGTGCTGTTTTGATCTGGGAGTATAATGGGTCATTTTGATCTAGGAGCAAAATGTGTTGTTTTGATCTGGAAAAAAAAAATGTGTCATGTTGATCTGGGAGCAAAATGTGCCATTTTCATCTGGGAGCAAAATGCTTGGTTTTGATATGGGAGCAAAATGTGTTGTTATGATCAGGGAGCATAATGTGTCGTTTTGATACAGCAGCAGAATGAGTTGTTGTTTTTAAAGGGAGCGGAATGTGTTGTTTTGAATGGGAGCAAAATGTGTCGCTTTAATGTGGAAGCAAGATGTGTCGTTTTGAACTGGGAGCAAAATGTGTTGTTTTGATCTGGAAGGTAAATCTGTTGTTTTGATCTAGTCCAGTTCTTATCACAACGAGCGCACTTTGCCTCATGTACATAATGCGGACGAGTCTTTTGCAAATGACAAAGTAATGAAAGAATGAACACAATGAGGGGACAGAGACCATTGTGTACCATTCCATGTATATGATGATGTGTGTAGTGTGGATGATGATGTGTGTGGTGTGTGGATGATGATGTGTGTGGTGTGTGGATGATGATGTGTGT
Organism: Babylonia areolata; assembly: GCF_041734735.1. Lineage (NCBI taxonomy): Eukaryota > Metazoa > Mollusca > Gastropoda > Neogastropoda > Buccinidae > Babylonia > Babylonia areolata. The sequence goes on along the minus strand of NC_134881.1, from coordinate 42,980,225 downwards.
AGTGTGGATGATGATGTGTGTGGTGTGTGGATGATGATGTGTGTGGTGTGTGGATGATGATGTATGTGCAATGTGGATGATGATGATGTGTTTGGTGTGTGGATGATGATGATGTGTTTGGTGTGTGGATGATGATGTATGTGCAATGTGGATGATGATGTGTGTGAATTGTGGTTGATGATGTGTTTGGTGTGTGGATTATGATGATGTATGTGCAATGCGGATGATGTGTTTGGTGTGTGGATGATGATGTGTGTGGTGTGTGGATGATGATGTATGTGGTGTGTGGATGATGATGTGTGTGGTGTGTGGATGATGATGTGTGTGGTGTGTGGATGATGATGTGTTTGGTGTGTGAATTATGATGTATGTTCAGTGTGGATGATGATGTGTTTGGTGTGTGGATGATGATGTGTGTGGTGTGTGGATGATGATGTGTTTGGTGTGTGGATGATGATGTATGTTCAGTGTGGATGATGATGTGTGTGCAGTGTGGATGATGATGTGTGCAGTGTGTGGATGATGATGTGTGAGGTGTGTGCGGTGTGGATGATGATGTGTGCAGTGTGTGGATGATGATGTGTGAGGTGTGTGCAGTGTGGATGATGATGTGTGAGGTGTGTGCAGTGTGGATGATGATGTGTGAGGTGTGTGCAGTGTGGATGATGATGTGTGAGGTGTGTGCAGTGTGGATGATGATGTGTGAGGTGTGTGCAGTGTGGATGATGATGATGATGTGTGCAGTGTGGATGATGATGTGTGCAGTGTGGATGATGATGTGTGAGGTGTGTGCGGTGTGTGGATGATGATGTGTGAGGTGTGTGCAGTGTGGATGATGATGTGTGAGGTGTGTGCAGTGTGGATGGTGAGGTGTGTGCAGTGTGGATGATGATGTGTGAGGAGTGTGCAGTGTGGATGATGATGTGTGAGGTGTGTGCAGTGTGGATGATGAGATGTTTGCAGTGTGGATGATGATGTGTGAGGTGTGTGCGGTGTGGATGATAATGTGTGAGGTGTGTGCGGTGTGTGGATGATGATGTGTGCGGTGTGTGGATGATGATGTGTGAGGTGTGTGCAGTGTGGATGATGATGTGTGCGGTGTGTGGATGATGATGTGTGTGGTGTGTGCAGTGTGGATGATAATGTGTGAGGTGTGTGCGGTGTGGATGATAATGTGTGAGGTGTGTGCGGTGTGTGGATGATGATGTGTGCGGTGTGTGGATGATGATGTGTGAGGTGTGTGCAGTGTGGATGATGATGTGTGA
>NC_134881.1:42778960-42976460 GCF_041734735.1 Babylonia areolata | reverse complement strand
ACAAGGGTCCGTCCTAGGTCCTGTTCTTTTCGTGCTGTATGCGGCTCCTGTGTCGGATGTCATCAGTCATCATGCGATGTCGCATGAGAGCTTTGCTGATGACACACAACTTTATCAGTCGGCTTCCATAGCTGAATTTGATGCACTGGTGACTCAAACACAGGAGTGCATTGCTGGCCTAAAGGACTGGATGACTCTCAACAAGCTGCAATTAAATGATGATAAGACTGAATTTATGATAACCTGTCCAAAGAAGTTTCATCAACATCCTTCCTTTCCTGACTCTGTTCTGATCAATAGCACACCTGTTTCACTTTCTCCCTCTGTTCGCAGTCTTGGTGTAATCCTGGACCAGTCTCTTTCCTTCCAACAGCACATTTCGAATATCTGTAAAGTTGCCTATTTGGAACTGCGTAGAATCAGCTCTATCCGCCACTATCTCTCAACCGATGCAACCAAGACACTTGTATGCTCTCTGGTTCTCTCAAGATTGGATTACTGCAACTCTCTTTTGGCCGGCCTTCCCAAATACCTGTTAGACAGACTCCAAAGAATTCAGAATAACGCTGCCAGACTCATTTGCAGAGCTTCTAAATTTGACCATGTTTCTCCTCTCCTTCAGTCTCTCCACTGGTTGCCTGTTTCTGATCGAATAGACTATAAGCTATCCACTCTGACCTTTTCTGCAGTCAACGGATCTGGCCCCAAATATCTTTCTGAACTCATCCATATCTATACCCTGTCTCGCCAGCTCCGTTCTTCCTCTGATACTCGACTTCTCAGGATACCTCACGTCAGAAGTAAGACCTATGGACACAGATCGTTTTCTTTTCAATCGCCAAAGACGTGGAACAAGCTCCCTGATAACCTCCGTCATTCTGATTCCCTCGCATCTTTTAAATCTCGTCTCAAAACTCACCTTTTCCCTCAGCAATAAGTTCAATTGTGGCAGGTCCACAACTACATGCATGTATATGAATGTGTATTGTGTGTGCGTGTGTCTATGTAAGTTTGTGCCTGCCTATGTGTGCGTATGTGTTTGGGTAGCTGTTAGATACACATGTATGTTAAAATGTATGTATGCAGTGTGTGTGTGTGTGTGCGTGCGTGCGCGCGCGCGCGCGCGCGTGTGTGTGTGTGTGTGGTCACATTTTGGTGTGTGTATGTAACATAGATATAATGTTTTATGTTATCAAAAGCGTTAATGTACAGCACCTAGAGCAGATTTCTGGATAGTGTGCTATATAAGTATCCATTATTATTATTAAAAAAAAAAATTTTAAAAAACAAAAAAACCTCTGGCATGTCATGAATAAATGAACTGGTAATATGTAATTCTTTTCATGAGAATTACACACACACGTACGCACGCACACAAACACACACACACTGAACGTACAGGCAACAAGTTTTATTTGTGGTAGTGTTGACAGACTGATGAATGGACACTGGCCTGGAACTCCGTCCAGTTATTGACAGTCTCTTGCAATACCACAGTCAGGCGCCTGTGGCCAGGCACGGCATTGATGCAGCTGTGAATTCAGTTCGCTCACAGCCTGACTTAACCCCGAAACGTTCCTGGCACCGCTTGTTGCTGAGGAAGGGGGATGGTGTGAAACCATCAAAATATACCAGTTAGTTCATCTTTTGAATCTTTGAGTCGTGATTTAGTGAGGGTGTGCCAGACCCACTTTCATTGGATTTTCGTTGGGACTCCCCGGTTATTTTTAGCGAGAACCACATGGGCATAGCTTCTCCATTTCCGTTTTTTTCCAGGTCACCGAAAGGTTAAAATTTCATCATTGAAATCGCAGTTTTGACAAAAGAATTTGGAATATTTTCTTTGACTATTTTTGCAAGATCGATCTTCTGCTTGTGTATGCACATGAAGGGGGTTCAGAAACAAGCAGGTCTGCACACATGTTGTTGACCTGGCAGATGGGAAAATCTCCATCCTTTACCCACTAAGGCGCCATTACCTGAGATTCAAACTCGGGGACCCTCATATTGAAAGTCCAGTGCTTTAACCACTCAGCTATTGCACCCACCCATCTCACACCCTCCCTGATGTCTCGTGTTACCGGGGTGTCGTCACAATATGACCTACTTCCCACACTGCAAGCGATGGAAAAGTCGGCCATGAAAGTGGGCAGCACAGCACAGCCTCCCTAATGTCTTGTGTTGCTGGTGTGTGTGTGTGCAGAACTTTGTGACGATCCTGAAGAAGGAGCCAGGGAACGTGCAGGCCAGCCACAACCTGTGCGTGGTGTACGTGGAGAGGGGCGACCTGCTGAGGGCGGAGAAGTGCCTCGTCCACACCCTCACCCTCGACCCCGCCGCTGACTATGTCCAGAACCACCTCAACATCGTCCGCTCCCGCATCAACCAGATCCGCATGCACCAGCAGAAACAACAACAGCAACAGGATCAGAAACAACAGCAGCAGCAGCAGCAGACTCAGCAGCCAAAGCCGACAGAACAACAACAACAGAAAGTGTCGCCTTAAGTCTGTGAGTGTGTGGCAGACTCGGGGATTTTCCTCCTTTTTTTTTTTTTTTTTTTTTTTTTTTTAAGCAGATGTGTGTATGGATCAGTTTACATGCTTTGACTCTTCTTTGAAACTGAAATGTTGATTGTTGTGTTGACAGTGTTGATGTTGATCAGTGTCATGTTTGAGCTGATTGAAGTCAACATTTGTCATGACATTGTTCAGAAGTCTAACACAGAGAGAGAGAGCCTGTGTAATACCGTAGTGGTGTGTAATGGACTATGGTCCGTGTGGCACATCTCTCTCTAGGTGGAACAGATGCTGGATGGGGAGTGGTCTCACTGTGGAGCGAGAGTTGCTGAGTGAATGTCATTGTTGATATTGACAGACTTCACCCACACAGGTGGTGTGATTTGTTTGTGGAACTTCAAAGTCAGGGGACAGGGTGATCTCGGATGATGAAAATAGACTTTCAGCGTGGGCAGGTTATATGCCATGTGGTCAGCTTGTTGAACACTTTATGCACATAATATTATGGTAGGCTCTCAAGGACCTGACCAGCGCATCGTTGGCGTTTATGCACAGGTCAGGCGTCTGCTGTCTTTTTTTTTTTATTATCTTTAGATGTGGTGTTGTGTATATGGATCAGTCAGTATGATTTGATGTCCCATTGAAACTGAAATTTAGAACGCATGATAGAAATGATGAAACAGTGGAGAGTACACACTGGACAGGTAGCCCTGTGTTCACACTGGCAGTGAAACTGAGATGCTTGATGCTGCTCAATGACGGGCGCAATAGCCGAGTGGTTAAAGCGTTGGACTGTCAGTCTGAGGGTCCCGGGTTCGAATCACGGTGACGGCGCCTGGTGGGTAAAGGGTGGAGATTTTTACGATCTCCCAGGTCAACATATGTGCAGACCTGCTAGTGCCTGAACCCCCTTCATGTGTATATGCAAGCAGAAGATCAAATACGCACGTTAAAGATCCTGTAATCCATGTCAGCGTTCAGTGGGTTATGGAAACAAGAACATACCCAGCATGCACACCCCTGAAAACGGAGTATGGCTGCCTTCATGGCGGGGTAAAAACAGTCATACACGTAAAAGCCCACTCGTGTGCATACGAGTGAACGCAGAAGAAGAAGAAGATGCTGCTCAACAGTAGAACAGACCGACAGACCAGTGCGCTGTTTACATTTATTTGATTTCGTTTAAAGCCTGAACCGGACTATAAATGGCGGGCGATTTGAATCAAGCCAGTTTCTCACCAGAGTCTGACACTGTGACGTCGGTGAAGGTTTATTCAAAATAAAAGCCTAATAAAGCTACGGTTTGGCTTCATTTATGGCAGAGAGCGAGATTTGCCTAGCAGCTTCCAATCTAGACCTGAATTGACTTTGGAAAGTACAAAATATGTCAGCTACACGTAATACAAAATTTGAATGCAGAGAAAAGGGGCGGAGCTAGAACCGAAACCTTGCTCTCGGGAGTTAAGACTTTAAGGTTTGTGTGTCATATATGTACAGCTGATTTATACATGGGGCAGGCTTTCAAGGCCATGACTAGTGCTTTGGGTCTTTTTTTTTTTCTCCCTTTTTTTTTTTTTTGTAAGCAGATATGATGTGATGGCCTGAGCGTGCTGGTTTGAATCACAGCTCAGCCGCCAATATTTTCTCCCCCTCCACTAGACCTTGAGTGGTGGTCTGGATGCTAATCATTCAGATGAGACAAAAAACCGAGGTCCCGTGTGCAGCATGCACTTAGCGCACATAAAAGTACCCACAGTAACAAAAGGGTTGTCCCTGGCAAAATTCTGTACAAAAATAGGAAAAACAAATAAAACTGCGCGCAGGAAAAAATACAAAAAAATGGGTGGCGCTGCAGTGTAGCGACGCGCTCTCCCTGGGGAGAGCAGCCCGAATTTCACACAGAGAAATCTGTTGTGATGAAAAGAGAAATACAATACAATATATGGATCTGCCTGCATGCTTTGGCTCCTTCCTGAAACTGAAGCTGATTGTGTGAACACTGTTCTGTCCAGGCTATTGGGACATAGCTGTATACAGCTGAGGTCAGAGCTGTTTCTGCATGTACCGTACTTTGTAGTTATAAGACCCCTTCTGTTGTTTTTTCTTGGACTTTGATGGATAACTAGCGTACACAAACTTAGCTGAGTTGCTGTTTGTGACTTTGATTTGTCACGCCTCTTTGTGTCACAGCCATTGTCGTTTTCTCTCTGTCACTGTTTTTAGAATGAGTCCAGTATTGAGTGAAGCATTGTTCTGTTGTAGATTGAAATATCCCCTTTAAGAGACTATGGCTGCCTATATGGCGGGGTAAAAATGATCTAGTATGTAAAAACGTGTGCACTTTAACTCACACAGTACAGCCAGTCCTCTCTTCTCCTCTACACAGACCCCTCGGATGTCCAGTGGGTGTCTCAATGATCCAACCTTTAGCTTCTGTTGTCAGAATTGTGGTATTCTTTGTCAACATTCACCTCTTCAGTGTAAGAGCCTTCCGCTTGCAATATTTTGATGATGGTAATTGGGGTGAAACGCTGTTAACGTCGTCTCTTTCGATGTTCATATGGAGAGAGTTAATGTTCATTAAAAAAAAAAAAAGCAACAACTACTGTTTAGGATTTTCTTTCCATAGCATATGCATAGCATACACAAGAAATAGTAATGATGAATATAAATCATTTAAAATATTGACAGTTGTAGCTATAGGAAAAGGAAGAAATTGTCTGTAGGTGATTTAATGTTGTCATTTTAATGGAGGAAGACCATAGCATGTACAATATGTAGTTACTGTTGGTGTTATGCAGTTACAGATATACACACACATGCATGCAAGTCAGAACACACACACACACACACACACATATGCGCACACACACACACACACACACACACACACCATGTGTGCACATATGCATTCTCAGTTTTATGCCCAGAAAATGACATTGTCAAATCGTTCACTGGAATCAGTGATGTGGACCAACGTAAAGAACATCAAACTGTGTGAGGTGATGGTTTCACTTCTGTTGTTCAGCATGTCTGTGATCGTTACGCATTTCCTACACTTTACGGTGTTCAGCATTGTCAGAGTGTTGTTACTGGTTTGATCTGTTCCCAAACTTCTTCATCTGTTTTGCTTTCTGCTTGTACGTAGGCTGCTGTGGTAGAAACAGGCCTTGGACTTGTGATCCAGTGTTCACCAGTGATCAGGGTTTTGAGGCCCAGTTTCAGCGTGGTGTTGTGTGTCCTTGGGATAGGCACCTCACTTTGATTTTCCTCACTCTGCCTGGGTTTAAATCCATACCTGACTTTTTGGTTGGGGGATGATTAAAATGGTGGGGAGGACTGGGCCCCACTTTCCTGTGGCAAGTCGTGGACACAGTGGGTGTGAATTCTCAGTCCTGATGGTTGTAAAAGGCCTTGGGATCTATAACCTTTTTTTTTTTAACTTGTACATTTCATTTACATACATATTTAATACAAATATTAACTGTTGTTTGAGAAAGAAGAAAGAAATACATTGAGCGTTGTTGATCAGTGTGTCTGTGGCTTGTTCAATTCAAGTGATCGTCGGTGTTCAACATTATCATCATGTCTTTGCCTTCTTGACGGAAACTCCTGTGTATTTTTATGCAATTATCTGTGAATATATTGATGTGCATTTTTTTCCCTTGCTCCAGTGTGAAAATGAAGGGAGCAAGGATTAGTATAACCCTAACCATTTCTCTGTCATTCATTTGTTATTTTGTGGTGATGAACATGGTATGTCAATGAACAGGAAAAGCAAGCGTCCATGAAATCAAACCTTCTGCATTCTGAGAGATGTCAAACTAGAAACTTTCCTTTTAACCCTTTGAGCCCTGAGTTCCTGAGCAATTTTAACCCTTCTGCCTGAGCTCCTTAGCCAAAATTTGCAAATAATTGGTATTTAATGTGTCACGGCAGATATAAAAAGAGTGCCCTGACCACTGCTTTACCAGTGGTAGAGAAAAATGACATAATGCCTAGCCACCGGTTGAGTGGTGTGTAAACACTTGTGTCATGTTTTGCTATTGGTTGACTTATATTGAAATCGATCTTTTTTATCCAAAGCACATGCACAAAACACAGTGAAAAGGCGCAGCCATGTTGGTACTACATTCGCTGACGTCAGAATATTACGGTTTTTCTGATTGGCTCTTCAATATAAGTCAACCAATAGCAAAACACGACACAAGTGTTTACGCACCGCTCAACCGGTGGCTAGGCATTATGTCATTTTTCTCTACCACCGGTAAAGCGGTGGTCAGGGCTCAAAGGGTTAAGGCAGTATTCATGTTTTTTCATGCTTTGTGTTACGAACGCTTTCAGAAATTGGACAAAGGAAAAGTTAATGTTGCTGTATGAAAATCAAAATGGAAGAGAATACATGCCAGTCTGTAAAGTCAGTTTTGTCTGACATAAAAAGTTGAAAATTTTTTTCTTCTTCTCTATCTGCTGCTTCTCCCTCTGAGGATGCCTGGGGGCGCTTACAGTGTCATGGTTATCCCCACCCTCTGGGAATTCTGTGGTGATGATTTCCTCTTTTCTGTCTCTCTCTCTATGTTCCTGGCTTCTCCCGTTTCTTTCTCAGTTTCTGTCATCTCTTTCTTTCTGCCTGGTTGGTCCGTTCACCTATATGTTGTTGGGGTTTTTTTTCTAGAAAGCCCTGAGTTTTACTGATTTTTTTTGTCTTATTTATTTTATTTTATTTCTATGTTAATTGTTTCACACAAACCTAAGGTATACTTTTAAGGTCTGGTCAGTGTGTTGGGTTTATGGAAAGGTCGTGCATTTGTTGCTGCTTTTTCTTTTCTTTTTTTTTTTTTTTTTTTTTTTAAACAGCAGATGTTGTGTAGCATATATGGATTTTATGGATTTGTCCTTACACTATGACATTTCCTTGATACTGAAACTGAAACTGAAACTCTTGTTCTCTCCCACACTGAGCTGCAGTCTGTGGTGCTGTCCCCTGTCTGTCAGAACCGTGCGTCCTTCCATTTTTTTATGAACTGGATGTGGCTGAACTGAACTGCTCATGTTGCTGTCTTTTGTCTTTCGTTATTTGCATGGAAGTGTCAGTTTGCGTGTGTCTGTGTGTGTGCATGTTTATACATTTTGATACGTTTGTGTGTATGCGTGTGTGCTTGTATGTACGTTTCGATATATATATTGTGTGTGTGTGCTTGTATGTGTACTTTGATACAATTGTTTGTACATCTGAATTTCTACGTATTTGTTGACACGCATATGTGTATGTGTGCTTACATGTGCATGTTAATAGAGTTACGTGTGTGTGTATGTACTTGTATGTATATGTTGATACAGTAATAATATGCTCATGTCTGTATGTATGTACTTCTTTGTGTGTTGATACAGTTGTGTGTATGTATGTATGTGCATGATGACACGAGTGTGTGTATTTTTGTTTGCTTGTATGAACAGTCGATACAATTGTCCTGCAGAGCTGGGGTCATTCAGACATGCAACGATCTGCCTCCTCCCATGTTTGTACCTCTGTGTGTGTGTGTGTGTGTGTGTGTGTGTGTGTTTTATGTGACAGAACTGCTGATCATTTCACAGACAGGTGCTTGATGTTGTCACTGCTACAGCAATAATGAACACGGCCACTGAATTACCACCTGCATTGTCTTCACAAACAGATCATGGGAAATGTTTTATGTTGATTTTTTGTCTTTCTGTTTTTTTTGGGCCGGCGCCTGGTATAGATCATTTGTCGCCTAACTGTGGCTCCTAATTGATTCATTGACAGGTCAAGTCACTGGAACAGCCCTGAAATGGTTCCTGTGCAGTCAGTTGGACAATAATCAACAGGATTTGATTTGAAGACCTTGGCAAAAGCAGATACAGAGTTCACAGCCCACTCACATAGGCCTGTACAATTGCTAAAGGATAAAAGGAAACCAGTTCAGATTTTCAGCAAAACAAAAACCCTTTTCTTTTCAAATACAAAAAGAAAAGAAAAGTAGATTTGTTTGTGGCAAAGAAATTTAATAACATTTTCAACAGATAAAAATTGCAGAAGACAGAATTTAATGTGTGGAAAAAAAAAACTGGTTTAGTTTTGATGCTTTAAAAAAAATATATATATATTTGTCTTGTAACATGTGCCAAGGTGTGTGAGTTGATACCATACTTATTAAAGTGTGTAGACTTGGAATGAGGAAATGAGGTGTATCATTAGATACACTGATCACGTCACCAATGAACATGTTTGCCAAACCTTCAAGCAGCACATTGGGCCATATGAAAATCTGCTGACATCCGCTTAAGAAAAGAAAACTACACTCTGGTATTTGCATGTAACAAGATTAGATGGCCTTGCTAATACAGTCTTCCAGGGAACCGTTGAAGGAGGGAGACAGAGGTGGATACAGAAATAATGATGGACGAACAACATTGCAGAATGCACAGGAAATCCATCTGCAGAGACCCAGGCTTAGACACACAGATCTGGAGGACATTTGGTGAACAGATCTCCTGAGGGGCATCCCAATGTCTCTTCACATGGTTCAGGGAGAAGAAGAAGATGATGATGATGATGATGATGACGCAAACAGGGGCTGTCTTTCCAAGAACATACATGTTTTATCATTCATTCATTTCATTCTGTATTGCTCAGTTGTTTGCTGTGCTTGACAGCATGCATTTGTTTTTACTTGTACACCATTGTTTTGTTGTTGTTTTTTCTGGGACCTAGAAGTCCAGCCCCATTTCTGTGTGCAATGAATGTCCTCTCTTCTATCCCTCTTCATTTCAGGCCTTTTACTTTCTCTTTTCTGTCATCACTTTCTTTCCAAATTTCTGCCTTGCTGGTATGTTCACCTGTATATATGTTGTTTTTCCTTGAAAGCCTTGAATGTTTGTATTTTTCTGGACTTGATAACTGGGTGTTATTGTTTTTGGTGGTGTTATTTGTTTTGTTTTGTTTGTTGTTGTTTGTGAATGTGACTGTACTTGTCTAAGTTTCTTTCCTTTTTTTTCTTTCTTTTTTTCCAGGTTATTCTGAACAAATATCTACACTTGTTTGTTTTTTTCATCCCTGAAGTGTGTGGTCAGCTGGCGTATAAGCAACATATATGAAAAAGATAAAGATGCCAATCATACTGTTAACTGGAGCAAGCTGTTGACATTATTTTTTTCTTTCTCAGTCCGTAGTCAACCATGGAACAAAGAACCCCCCACACCCCCAAAAAAGACAACAAACAAACAAAGAAAAAACCAGGGAAGCAGGCTTTTGGGGTTGGTTTGTTTTTTAGTGGGGAGCAAAAATATTTTTGTGTGTGATCTCTGGCACAGATTCACAATATAAATATGCAAGATTGTCATTGATCATCAAGTAATGGACAAATTCATCTAAGCTGCATTTTACCTCAGGAGATTTGTTGTTATCATTGACCCTCTCTGCACTGTTTTGCAGAGTTGGAAGCAGGAAAATATTATGCTGAGATATACATCAAGACATCGCATTACATATGATTTAATAGCTAGAATAAATAATGTTGAGACATGTCACAAGATGTTACATGTGCTGTCATTTTAAGAGTCTACAGACTGCAGAAAACCATGCTTAATGCTGCCCATGTGAAACACATTACTATTTAATCATATGCATTTATACTTATTGATTGTCTGTCTATCCCATAAAGATTCAGCAATGAGCATGCAATTATTTTGGTGTGTCATATTATGTAAAAGAGGAGATCAGTGTGTTTTTGTTGTTGTGTCAGTGAGGAATTCAGTATGTTAATTCAAGAGGTCATATGCATTGATGCAGTGTGTGTGTGTGTGTGTTTGTTTGTGTACATGCATTCACATGCACACCCTGCTGTATTTGTGTTTATATATGATTTTTAGTTTCTGTTTGTACTTTTTTATGTACTATGTGTCCGGTCAGTATTCCTTGTGACCCCATCACACATGTAATTCTTTTCTTTTCTGTTATGTTCAATTCTTTTCTTGTTGTATCTGTGACAAATTAAGATGCAAAATTGATTAAGAGTATAGAAGACATCCAGGTAAAAGAAAAAAGACTTCTTTTTTTTCAAAGAAGAACAAAAAATGCACCCTTTTACAAAAATGGAATGAAATGGACCAATGTGATCTATTGTATTGTTGACCTACAATGAAATGCAAACTCTTGATTGTATTGCTGCTTTTATTTAAAAGATGGAGACAGTTAAAAAAAGAAAAAAAAATTTTAAAAAGAGGCAGTTCTGAATGTACTCTGCCAAAATGTCAGTGATGGAGGGGGTGTGCATGGAGAGAATTAGTTTCTTCCAGTCCGTATGACTTGTTTGTTTGTCAGTGAGGCCTTGCAGGGGGGTCAGAATTAACATTCCCTATCCACTTTCCAGTATCAATGCCAGTTTTGTGCACAATGAGTGGGTGGTAGAGATAATTGAGCTCTTCTGTTAAGCTGTATTTTTAGTTTTTGAGGTGCCTTTTGTGGTTTTTGGTTCTTTATGCCTGTGTTTATATAATTTTGCATATTATTTGTGATTATTTTTGTGTTCAGTAGTTTGCTTTAATCCTGTAATGAAAAGAAAAGAAGATAACAGATTGGATGGTCAGTAGAAAAGGCATGTCATGGGGATGTGCATTAATGTGACTGTAACTCAGCCTTGCTTTCTCTTCCACACTGTTGTCATTTCACGGTCTATTTATTGACACTGATGATAAGTTTTAAAAAATACATTTTATTTATAAACTCAAAATGTTTTCTACCCTGGTAGGGCCCCATGTTGTGGGCTGAGCAAAAAAAAAAAAAAAGACAAGGGAGGACACTCTTCCAACAGAAGCCCAAATTTTAGTGGTTTGTAGATGGATATGAGGTGAAAAGCTACCAGACACCTTTGCCAGAGTGAGGAAAGAGCGGATTGGAACTGATCCATGTGTGTAATAATGTTTATGTTGAAGCTTTTGTTGTTGCTTTTATTTTCTGGGGAATGACAGACTGCTGGAGAGTTCCACGGCCATCTTGGATCTTGTGCATGCGCATCTAACTTTTTCTCGAAATCGCAAGCAATGCCAAAGGCGATTGACATAGACAAAAGCAGGAAACATGCACCATCCTCCATTTTTACAGTTGATAGCCTCCATTGCTACAACCAGACTCTATACAATGTAGTGCCATCATATGCACAATACGTAAAACAATATGAAGTAAAAAGTGGAAAAAAGAAGTCTATTGTTCCGCACGTTCTGCCTCTCTTGATTGCCTTTGTTGCTCGCAATTCTGGAAAATCAGTGAACTTTGAGAGCACAGATTATATGGTGAGCTTCAATAAGACATGTAAGCAATGAACTCTCCAGCAGTCTGTTGACAGAATGGTCAACGTCAGATGCATGTCATAGGCTTATATGCATAAATATAACTTTATAGTGGAGTGATGGCCTAGAGGTAATGCATCCACCTTGGAAGCAAGAGAATCTGAGTGCACTGGTTCGAATCACGGCTCGGCCGCCAATATTTTCTCCCCCTCCACTAGACCTTGAGTGGTGGTCTGGATGCTAGTCATTCGAATGAGACGATAAACCAAGGTCCCGTGTGCAGCATGCACTTAGCGCACGTAAAAGAACCCATGGCAACAAAAGGGTTGTTCCTGACAAAATTATGTAGAAAAATCCACTTTGATAGGAAAAACAAATAAAACTGCACACAGGAAAAAATACAAAAAAAATGAGTGGCGCTATAGTATAGCGGTGCGCTCTCCCTGGGGAGAGCAGCCCGAATTTCACACAGAGAAATCTATTGTGCTAAAAAGAAATACAAATTCAAATATGTGCTTAACTTTCATTTCCTTGTTGTTGTTGTTTTTCACTCCAGGTTCTATCAGATCACTTTTACAGGCCGGATATAGACCTGTGTGGTAGGTTGGGCTATAAGCAACAATGATAAATAGATAATTAATCCATCCGTATAATAAATACATCCATGTCTCCTGACCACCAAAGTAAAGACCCGGTGGTTTCAGTTTTGTGTCCAACATTATTGCATTGTCATCTTGATCTCTGGGCTTCTAATGTTTTTTTGTTTTTTGTTTGTTTGTCTTTTTATCTCTGCCTGCTTTTCATTCAGAACTGTAAATATGAAGAGTTAATTAACCTGTTTTCATTCAACAATCTTCATAGTTGTTTCCACATATATACATACATTTTTTTCTAGAATTTTTGTTTTTGTACGTTTTCAAGCCCCAATCAGTGCTTTGGGTTTGCATGTAGGTCAGGCATCTGCTTTCTACCGGGTTTTTTTCTCCTTTTTGATTCAGGGCTTGATAGATCTTAGATCACTGACTCTTACCAATGGTTCTGATTGTATAACTGATTGAATGGTGCAGATATACACACTCTGTCCATACCTATTTGTCATGAAAGGTTAATTAATGGTGGAAGAGTGATTTCTGGTGAACAGAGAGATTTCGTGGTAGAAGAAAAAGAGTCATATGAATGAATTTGAAGGAAGCTGATGATTGGGAAACTGTTGAGTGCACCATCGACATAATTATTGAGATGTTTGGACCATGAAAGCACATTTGAACAGTTGGCTATTATAGACAGCTTTTTTTTTATACTAGAATGGATAAGTTTTCTGTTGATGCAGTCAAATTTGATGCTGATTTAATCAAAGATCATATTTGTATCTGATGTCAACATGTTTTTTTCGTGCACTGTTAATTTTGGTTGTGACCGATGAAAGCAGATGTATTATTGCTTTTCTTTGGTATTCTGAAATTGTTTTGTTGTATTTTATTGTTTTCCCCCGGATATTCTGATATTGTTAATTGTATTTCATTCTTTTTCCTTTATATTCTGAAATTGTTTAATTTTATTTCTTTGGTTTTTCAACAACAAAAATTGAAGCTGTTTAATTGTGCATTTTCCTTAATATTCCGAAATTGTTAGATTGAATTGTTTTTTTCCGTAAAATCTGAAACGGTCTTATTGCATTTATTATTGTTCCCTGATATTCTGAAATTTGTTTCGTAATATTTTATTGTTCTTCACTGATTTTCTGATTGTTTAGTTCTGTCTTATTGTTTTTCCCTTATGTTGTGAAATTGTTCAGATTTATGTTATTGTTTTTACTGGATAATCTGAAATTGTTCAGCTGTGTTTGTTTTTCCCTGATGTTCTGAAATTAATTAACATACTTTTTTCTGAGGTAAAAGTTCCTTTTGTGTGTTCTGCACTGAGGTTTGGAAGAAACAAATGTTGTGTGCAATGGGCATTACTGCTCTTTGAACAGGTGTTTTTAGCCCCCTGTGGAGATGCTGGGGGTCTTTCAGTATAAATAGCATCCCCGCCTTCTGGAAATTCTGTGCTAGAAATTTCCTCTTTTCTGTCACTCTCTTTGTTTCTGCCTTTTTTCGGTCTTCATTGTTGTGTCCTTTTTCTGCCTTCCCAGTCCATTCCCCTTTCTTTTTTCAAGCAAGCCTTGACACTTTTTCTCTTCCACAGTCTATGATGTACTATCTGTGCTGTTTTGCTCTGGCAATTAGGTAGTGAGATGTAAACACTGGGATTGGCACTAGCTGCCCATTCTGCAGTGTTATTTGCCTATATGGCCTTTTTTTTGTTTTTTTTGTTTGGCTGTGAAGTATTGGTTGTTGTTTTTTTTACATTTTTACATTTTTTTGTAATCAGGGGATGATAAATTAAGCGGAATGGCTGGCGTCCTCAGCATGGCCTAGTCTTATTTGCCCTAAGGAGCTAAATGGTTGGGATACTGTGTCATGAACTGTGTTTTTTGTGGGTTTGTCCTTGTGGTTTTTTTTCTGTAGATGTGACAGTTTTGTGTTGACACAGTTGAGCATTTGTATGGTTTGACAGTCATGATACGGCCCTGTGCGGTTGGCTGGACTATAAGCAACAAGAATAAGGTGTTTTTACTCCTGTCTGCTTTACTCTGATAATTTGAAGGTCTCTCAGTTTGTTTGAGCGTGTGTGTGGGTGGATGGGTGGGCATGCATGAGCATGCATGTGTATGAACAGACTTTTTTTCAGATTTCTTTTCATTCCCTTTTTCTTGGTGTTGAAATACAGGTAATATACCATGCAGTCACTGTCGTGTAAACATTTTTCTGGTGCAGGATGAACGTTAGTGATTGTAATATAGATTTACTTATGGTTATGGTGATTCCATGCATCAGTTGAATGTCAGTATTTTTAATATTTTTACAATAACCATCTGAATGATTCTTCTGTTTCTTTTGTTGTTGTAGGAGATGTAAACTTTCTTTCAGTCTTTCTGCCTGTAGACTTTATGTTGCACCAGGAGACAGGCCCTTCTCTCCATTCTCCCCTCTTAGTCCAGTCTGTTGATGCTTTAAAGAAATAAATATATTTTTTGTAAAAAAAATAATAAATTAAAAAAAAAGGAAAAAAGTGGTTGCTTGTTGTTGTTCTTTTCTGTCTATATATATATATATATATATATATTTCTTCTGTTGTCTTCTATATTTACACAACACTGCTGTTTTATATTATATTTCTTTCCCTGTTTACTTGTTTGTCCATATGTCTCTTTTTCTTTTCTCTTTTTCTTTCCCTGCACACACACACACACACACACACACACACACACACAGAGAGAGAAAGAGAGAGAGAGAGAGCTTTGCATTATCATCAAATAAAGCATATCAGCATGTCTTCTTTGTATGTGAATGTATCTATCTGTCATGGTATTAAATGTGTCTGTTCAGTGTGTGTATGTGTGTGTGTGAAGTTTAATGAAATAACAAACTTAAGTGGTGACTGCATGAAAGTAATTGAGCTAAACCTTGAGCACCTTTGTTTTATACCACCACATAAATATGCATGCACAAAAGTGTGCAAGGATGTACTCTCTCTCTCTCTCTCTCTCTCTCTCACACACCGTGATTTTTTTTTTTTTTTAAGTAAGAAGAGTTAACACATCAACAAATAATTTTCTTAAGTATGCTCAGAGCACAGGCACACAGACAGATCATGAAGTACTCAGAAACCTAACAGAGCCTCACTTCGCCAGTCTTTCTGGCACTTTGACCTGCGCGAGGCACAAGGTCAATGTCAAGGCCTATTACCGAACTGCGGTGCGATTTGTCGCGAACACTGGGGGCTCTACATAAAAGAGTCGCTACGACTTGTGCAATTTATTTCAGCCTGTTGTGATCGTTGGTCGAAAAGTCCTCAAACATCAGTCATCATGGCGAACAGGGACAGAGCTACGAATCAACTGAAGGAGTTCAAAGACACAGTTGCTGTAAGTATCGTAGCTGACCCACTGTCGTCGAACGATCATGGTCCAATGTCGTCTGCTCCGAGCAAAAAAGTTCAAACGGACTTTGCTCTCTTTAACTGTTATTCAAACTATTGTGTTATATGGATCAAGTAAAGTCTAGATATGTTTGCTATAGTACAACACTGTCGTATTTGATGCAATAAAGCATATAGACAGGCTAACTTTACTGCAAAGACTGATTATGAACTCAGATCTCACAAAGTAACAAACACACTCTTTCAACACTGAATTCACGATATTGCTGGACCAAAAGGCAATAACCACAATTTTACCCCTCAAAACGGAATGCCAGTCACACAGAAGAGTGGAGGGAGGAAAGTGGATATGGCCAACCGAATATGTATATATATATATATATGTGTGTGTGTGTGTGATATGTCAGTACCATTCATGATACTATCTTCAACATTTAAACTAAAGGCATGCGCTCAAAGGAAGAATGACAGCCACAGCAACAAACAAAACACCCATATTCTAATGCTTGGAATTTGTTGAAAACAGCATGACATTATCCAGGCTGCATGGGTATTGAACCTAAACCTGTCTTCACTGCACAGTAATGGCTTGAAACTCCACACTGCATGGGAGTTGATGTTTTCTCCAATTCTAAATTTCTCCCACACTTTCTCACCAGTGTTTCTACACAAACTCGATCGGTTTAATTTAATTTCACAAATGCTCACTTGATCCAAGTTGATGTTGGTCAACAGTCAGATATATATTGTGCAACAAAGTATATTTGAAATCTAGTCTTGTCAGTTCTCTATCCCAATCTGGGTACCATATTAGTCTTTGTATTTCATTTATATATGCACACATGCACATGCACACACACACACTCTCTCTCTCTCTCTCTCTCTCTCTCTCTCTCTCTCTCTCTCTCTCTCTCTCTCTCTCTCTCTCTCTCTTTAGGTTAAGAACTCTGGGGTTTAATGCAAACAGAAGATGGTTTGAACCTGGGACTTCTATACAGTCACCATGTCCTCTCTGTGGATACCAAGTGGATGATGAAAAACATTTTCTTTTTCAGTGTGAAATGTATAATACTGTGCAAGAAAAATGCATATTCTTTAAAACAGAGATGGCTAAAAGCCATGATGTTGTTACTGTCTTGTCATGTGATAATGAAATCATAATTAGATCGGTTGCTAAATTCATTGCAGAAGCTCAAACAATGAGACAAAGGTACATAAGTCAGAATAGTATCAACAGCATAGAAGACACTTAATTATAGTTAGTACAGAAGTTGCTATCTTATTTGGACAAAACAGAAAACATAACATTGCATACTTAAGTGTATTGTTGAGGCAGTATGTATTGGTTTGATGTATTTTTGAATGGATGGTCGAGTCAGTCCCCATTCATTTTGGTATTTTATTATCATTACATTGTTGTTTTTCTTTAGTTCCGTTTCGTTGAGTTTTTGTCAGGATGTGACTTAAGTGTTTCCAAGTATTGCATATTTTCTTGGTTTAAACTGACTGAAGGATTCAGAGAAGAAAAAAAAATTTTGTTGTTGTTGTTGTTTTGAAGCTAAAATATATGCATTTATGTTGTTGCCCCCTTGTCAAAAGACCTTTCTTGGCAATGACAATAAATAATTCCAGTGTCCAGTGTCTCTCTCTCTCTGAGTCTCTCTCTCACACACACACACACACACACACACACACACACACACACACACACTTCGTCCCCCTGCCTGCCCCACACATATTCATCAGTCATTCATTCAGCTGCAACAGACTTTTGTGCATGGAGTTTGGGCTGCTCTCCCCCACTTAGAGCAAGTCACCGATATCCAGCCCCACCCATTTTCAATTTGCGTTCATGTGTTTTACCATCAAAATGTATTTTTCATCAGAATTTTACCAGAAACAATGTTATATAAACAGTGTAGACACCTGACAATGTTTGCTAACACCACCTGCTGTTTGACAGAAAGCGGACACCCTGACAACAGGCACGGGTGCCCCGGTGGGCAACAAACTGGCCTCCATGACCGTGGGACCACGGGGCCCCATCCTCCTGCAGGACTTTGTCTTCACCGATGAGATGGCTCACTTCAACCGGGAACGCATCCCTGAACGAGTGGTGCATGCCAAGGGATCGGGTAAGAACAAACAGATGACCTCCTCTCAAATGCAGTCTCAAGGTGTCAGAGGATGCAGTTGATACATATACATACATGCTACACAGCTTCTGCTTTAAGTAATGGTTTATTTTTTAAAGGAAGCAGATGCCTGACCTATGTATAGACCCAACATGCTGGTCAGGCCTTGAGAGCCTGCCAAATTGTATAATAGAAAAAAGATACACACAAACACACACACACACACACACAAACACATAGATATATGTATATCATAATTATTAATATGTATGTATACATACAGCAAACAAAATTGCAATGCAATGAATAAAGTATTAACCAAGTAAACAAGTATATAAATAAATGACAAATACATGAATAGAATAAAAATGAAAGATACAGAGAAGGCAAGTAGTTACGAGCTCTGAGAGCTTATGCACACACTCATACACTGCAAGCACATGCACACAGGCACGTGCGCGCGTGTGCACACACACACACACACACACACACACACACACAATGCTTTGCAGGACAAGATTCCCCACTTGTTTCACTGTCTCAGTGGGCTGCAACTTTGACCTGTACAGATTTCTGTGAAAAAGAGGAGAGAGAAAAAAAAAGGGTGGTGTTGTGCTGCCCTGTAGGAGAACAGGCCAAATTCATTTCACACAGAGAAATCTTCAGTGATGGGAACATAATACAGTGCAATACAGTACAGTAACAATACAATTCAATACAAATACAGTATGAGTATCTAACTACAAGTTATGTTGCAAAGGTGGTTTGAGCTATGTATTGACATCCACAAAACTTCATTATTTTGGTGGCTTGTTGAATCCGATCCCTAGAACATTTAAATGTGCAAGTCAGTCTCATGTCAACTGTTTGCATCGGCTTACCATTTTATTTTATTATGAAATTGGATGTGTAATATGCCAAAGTGTGTCTGCGTTAAACACACAGTCTATACCAGATGCAAAAGAAAATAAGAAGAAAAATGAGAACAACTTCAACAAGCCTTTGAAGACAAGGCAGGAGTCACAAATATGAAACAAGAAACAACCTTTTTGTTATGGCACGTAGGTTCCTACACTTTATTGTATTGTGTTGTATTACTTTTTTCACAACAGATTTCTCTGTGTGAAATTTTGACTTCTGTCTTGGGGAGATCACGTCACCACAGTGCAGTGCCACCCTTTCTCTGTCTTTTTTTGTTTGTTTGCCTGTCTGCAAATATGCTTATTTTAAAGTGAATTTGTCTCTTGATATATTCCAGGGTTGACCCTTTTATTGCCATGGGTTCTTGAATTTGTATTTGTATTTCTTTTTATCACAACAGATTTCTCTGTGTGAAATTCAGGCTGCTCTCCCCAAAGAGAGCGTGTCACTATACTACAGCTCCACCCTTCTTTTCTTTTTTTTCTTTTTTTTTTTTTTCTTTTTTTTTTTTTTGTCCTGCGAGCAGGTTTATTTGTTTTTCCTATCGAAGTGAATTTTTCTACAGAATTTTGCTAGGAACAACCCTTTTGTTGCTGTGGGTTCTTATAAGTGCACTAAGTGCATGCTGCACACGGGACCTCGTTTTTTATCGTCTCTGAACGACTAGCGTCCAGACCACCACTCATGGTCAAGTGGAGGGGGAGAAACTATCGGCGTCTGAGCTGTGATTCAAACCAGTGCACTCAGATTCTCTCACTTCCTAGGCAGACGCATTACCTCCAGGCCATCACTCACTAATGTGTGTTAAGTGCATGACCTCAGTTTATCGTCTCAACTGAAACTGAAAGACTAGTGTCCAGACCACATCTCAGGGTCTAGTGGATGGGTAAAAATCCCAGTCCATAGATATATATATATGGGACTTAAACCTTCCTAGTCCGGACCATTGCTAATACAGTAATAGGCCAACACTCAACCTGGAGGAAGATAACTTTTTACCTATATTTAGGCAGTATGACATGAGAGGCTAACCAGTTCTGACTGGATTGAACAATTGCCATGCATGGGATTCTCAACTGGTTGTGAGCAGTTTCAAAGTGGACAGCCCTGTTAACCCCTTCAGTGCTGGCCTCTTGACTTTGTTAACTCATTCAATGCTAGCCTCTTCAGATCAGTCAGCATGATCAAGTGGCAACACTACAGTGTCATCCCCCCCCACCCCATCTGCCCAGCCCTCCTCTCATCTCCCTCTTTACTTTATGCATACACAGAATGGATACATGAACACATAGATATGTTTGACAGAGGCATTCATATGAATTTTACGCTCCCTGTCTCGCTCTCCATGAATGCATGTGCATGTGTGCAGGTATGTGCATCGGCTGTGTGCTAATGCTTCTCTCTCTCTCTCTCTCTCTCTCTCTCTCTCTCTCTCTCTGTAAGTGAAGTATGTGTGCATGTGCATGAGAGACTTGACAAATTCTTTATTTAATGAGTGAGACAGAGAGTGGATGTGTTCGTGTGTGCACAGATGTTAGTATATATGTTGTTAGCGTGTATTGATTTTGAGCAAACACTTAATTTAACCACTACTCCCAGTTGTGCACATGCCTTGCTTGGATGGTTCTTCATAAATCTGAAATTATGAATATTTTCAGATGACCATTAACACACACACACACACACACACACACACACACACACACACGCACGCACACACACCCGCGCACACGCACACACACACACACACTTCTCTGCCCATGAGACTGATGGTAGACAACAATGAACACAGTAGAAAAAATGATGAGTCAGTGCCAAACAATCACTACCATGCTTACGCACTTTTTATGTCACTCAGTATTCTCAAAACTGCTAGCTCACCATTTCTCTTTCTCTCTGTAATCAAAGCAAAAAAAAAAAAAAAAGGAAAAACAAAAATCTGTCTTTCTTCCCCTTTCTGAAGTCAGTTCTAACAGAACGCTCAGTTGACACTCACAGTCACAACAACAAAAAATCCAGGAACAAGAATTTTAAAAGATCTTTCTTCACATTTACAGTAATCTTGCAAACTGTTTCTGCGCTTTCACATGACCAGTGTCTGGTAAGTTTTCAAAGGAGTTCCCTCTTTGATATCATAGTAAACTCACATTCATAATATAAAAGCAGCCCAACCACTCCAGATTCTTTCAATACCTTGGCATCATTGGAAATGGCTGGACAGCCAAATTCCATGCTGACTGTAAAGAAATATAAAGAAGGTGAGGATGGGTCAGACACAGACTATCATGGAAACCAGTGTCAAGCATCATCAGATAGGCCGGGACATGGAACCCCTAAGAGAGGAGAAAGAGTGGCTGACCGAGAAACACCTGGTGAAGAGACCTCCAGGCAAACACCAGAGAGAGGCAAAGGCACATGACAGGGGACAATGGGGGTATCTTGCTGATGACCTATACCTCAGGAGGGGTGAATGACCTATGTATGTAACTAAAGAAAATGTGTTTCTGCAGAGAATTGGAGTATAGACAGACAGACACATGAAGCAAATCTAATACACATGTTATTTGGAGGCAGCTTTTTTTTCTTTCTTTTTTTGTGAGGCAGACTTTTTGTTATAGCAGCTAGACTAGTGCCAATTTCTGATGGAAGAAATGTGTACTTTTCTGTCCCCACTATTCACAGGACTTTCTTGGTTAAATACCTGTCCAGTGCTAAAAACGATCCTTTAGATGTTGGTGGACATGTACATGGAGAAGCAAACAATAGTGACCCCATTCAGTGACCTAATTTCACCCCATTCTGAACAGATAAGATATCAAGCATCAGCTCATGAACATATGTACATGCATGCATGTGCACACACGCACACACACACACACACACACACACACACATATACATGCAGGTATTCACAGTTATACACAGATGTGCACGCATGCACTCACACACACGCGCACACGCACACACACACACACGCGCACACACACACACACAGGCTGGGTAAAAATATGGTAAAGTTGCATTCAGACACACACACACACACACACACACACAGGCTGGGTAAAAACATGGTTAAGTTGTATTTGTAAACTTCTTGTATACATAGTCATCCTGTGTCTTTTGTTTTTCAGTCCTCATGCTGTCCCTTTTTTTTTTCTTTTTTTTCCTTTTTTCTTTTTCTTTTTTTCCCCCTCCCCCCATCATTTTCTTTCTTTCCTTTTTTTTATTTTATTTTTTTCTTCTTTTTTTTTTAAAACCATTTCTGATATATCTTTAAGAATTTCCATCTGCCAAAAACTCTGACAATGACACAGTTGGTGAGGGAGGGAGAGAGAGAAAATGGAAGTCTGCATGTGTTTGTGTGTGTGTGCTGTTCATGAGTGTGTGTGTGTGTGTTTATACTGTATGTTTGTGTATGTGTGCATGTAAGCTTGTACACCTTATGCATGACTCAGACTAAAGTCAATTGCAAACAGTTTTTGTTTCAAAACTTCAGTTTAAAAAAAAAAAAAAAAAGCAAGAAAAAAAGGATTCCATGCACAATAGTATTTTTTATGATGCAGGCAGACACTTCTGTGAACAATGAATCTGAAATATCACACTGCTGTATCACACCGCACAACATATAAACTTATAAAGCAATAAATTTCTGTGATATCAGAACATTACAACGCAGCACAGTCACTGCTGACATTTCAGTGCAGTACAGTGGTGACCAGCACCATCATAGGTAAACATGATATCTGACATGTTTGTCTTAGAACCTTTTCACGGCTAGAGCTGTGTAATTGTGCCTGTAATAGCTATGAGCAAATAAATGTATTGTATTACTTTTTGTCACCAAAGATTTCTTTGTCAGTTTGTGTGAAATTTAGGCTGCTCTACTTGGAAGGGTGTCTTGCTACGATGCAGCACCACTAGTGTCATTTTTATTTTTACTTTTGGTCTGCAGAGTACAATTGTACATGTTTTACCATCAAAGTTGATTTTTCTACAGAATTTGCCAGGGACAACCATTTTTGCCTTGGATTGGATTTTATAATGTTATTGTTTTCTTTGTGTAAACAGGATATTTCATACTGGGAAAAGATAACATGCCTGTTTAAAAGACAAAAGGAACCTTTGGAGTGTGAACTGGACCATTTGAGATAGGACACTTTTGCAAACTGAATCCAGTTGATGCTAAATGGTTTGTCGTAAAATCAGGTTATCAGTGGATAAGAAAACATGGTGTGAGTACCAGGTATCTTGTACAGCTGATAGATGGTAAAAGAAAGACGGCTGTTCATGTTGTTGGTTTGCTGTGGCTGTTATCTGTGGGGTCTCACCTTCACCTTGTCCTTACAACATGACATAGGACTGGGCCAACAGTCTTTGTGCTGTTACACATACACAGTTTGACCTAAACTGACCGAGAAATGCCTTGGGACAGATTATGTTTGTCAGGCCTATCTCTGTCTCTATGCAAAACTCAGAGGTCAATGCCAAGACATATGTAACAGCTGAGGCTCTGTCAGGGTGGAGTGATCAGATGTTCGTAATTTGTCATGTTATGAAAGTGTTGTTGGGTAGAGCTACATGAACATGCATAACAATCACTCAGATTGAACATATATGCTGACTATTATTCTCAGGATAAACAAACACATCCATGTTTTTTTTCAAGGTGACATACCTACATCCACATCCACTCCCCTCTCCCCCCTCACACACATACTTGCTTGTACACACACACACACACACACACACACACACATTCTCCTGCTCCCATTTTGAACCAATAAATTCATCCAACCCACCCCCTCTCAGTACCATCCTTCTCCCCCTCCTCCTTTGCTTCCAGCCTCCCTTTCACCCCCCCCTCCTTGCGCAAGCTTCCATGTCCCCCGAAAGAGCAACAACAACAACAATAATCACATAAACACTCCCAGTCCCCAGTCCACCCACCCACAGATAGGCACATGGTTGCTTCACACACAAAAGCAATTGAATGCTCCTCCAATAAGGAGTAAACAAGGTGAGAACTTATCTCTTTTGTTGTTTATATGCCGTAACAGTGTCAGACCTTTAAAAAGAACAAAGATTATCCTCTTCCCTTGATGCTGATGCTATGTCTGTGTGGGATGTGTCTGAATATATGAAAGTGTGTGGAGTGAGTTGGTATAGTCACATAGAAAATTCGGTGGTTTTGCTTAAGCAAGCCTCCAGGGAACTGTTTAAGGAGGGAAACTGAGGAGAACACGGGGAAAAAATCATGGACAGACAACATTGCAGAATGGATGAGGAAACTAGTAATTTTGCAGAAATCCAGGCTTTGACACACAACCGACAGACCCGGAGAAATCTAGTGAACAGTTGTTCAGTACAGTGCCCCGTTGACTTTTCACAGAGTTACGGGAGAAGAAGAGGATTTGACAACTGTTTGGGATATATGCCTGACACTGAGTATTTGCATTTATCTGTGAACTTGTCGTCAGTTTTAATGATATTTGTTTTTGTGTATCTGTGTCAGGTGCATTTGGGTACTTTGAGGTGACCCATGACATCAGCAAGTACTGCAAGGCCAAAATCTTCAGTCAGATCGGCAAGAAAACTCCTTTGGCCGTGCGCTTTTCCACCGTTGGTCAGTAAAAGTTCTCATCATACATCACTTTACTGTAGTTATTGATTCCACTTTGTGAAAGAAAAAAAAAAAAAAAAACTAACAATAAAACAATAGTCATTTGCATTGTGATTCACTACGATTTTCTCTCCTTGTATTTAGCTAAGCTGACATTATGGCAGTGGAGAAAATCTGATAATCAAATGGAGAGAATAGAAATTCCAAATTTAAGGCTGATAGCTCATAGTTAAACTTAAAGATAAAGTTGTTGCTTTTTTTAATTAAAAGAAGATAAATAATTGTATCTTAGAGATATATTTTGGTGTTATTTGATTTTAAAAGCAACAAAAAACAACTGCTTGCTGTGATGACCAGGGGGAGAGAAGGGGTCTGCGGACACGGCCAGGGACCCCCGAGGCTTTGCGGTCAAGTTCTACACGGAGGAAGGGAACTGGGACCTGGTGGGCAACAACACCCCCATCTTCTTCATCCGCGACCCCATGCTGGTGGGTGGCTGGGGAGGGGAGGACGACGATGATGATGTCATGCTCGGTGATAAGGATGCCAACACTTGGCTTATATCACAGATTGACATAAGTTTACATTTGGGCCAACAGCAAAGTGAGAGCTGTATTATCGATGGTTTCTCCAGTCAGTGGGAAATCATTTACAGCTTAGTCTTTTGCGAAAGATTATGACTCTCAAACTAGGAGGCAAAATTGCACTGGCTGTTAGTGCTGCAGGCTTGTGGGCTGGTTGGCCTTTGGGAACCATCCCAACGCCGACTGTCCTAAAAACCCTCTTGGCTGAGAGAGTGGGGATGTAACTTGGGCAAGACACTCTCCACTATAATCAAATTCTAGCCCAAATAGTCAGAACAGCAGTTGCCTCCTCTGCTGTTCTGATGGTCATTGTAGGACATGACTGACTATCATAAAAAAAATAAAAAATAAAAAAAAGATGACAGTGGGTTGTCACTGGCACGGCAGGAAAGTCACTGAAGGTGGAAATAATGAGCAGAGATCTTAAGATGCATTGATGATGTGAGGAAGTTAGTTTCTCAAGAATCCAGATATATGCTGCACCACATTTTAGGCAGGTGCCTGACCAGCAGCATAAACCAAGTCCGGCCTTGAGTGCATGCTTTTAGTTATATTGATGATAGATATGATGTGAAATGCAGAGCCCTATTATTGGTTACAACATACTTGTTATTCATGTTGGTTTGGTTGTGTCTTTAGACATTATAAATGTCCTTATAATTTACTTAAAATGATAAATGTTATGTGAAGTACACAAGAATGTTAATGGTGACAGTATGATTGGTGTTAATTTTCATCTCTAGACATAGGCTGCGCTCAAGGTGTATGGTCATCTGTGGGTTTGATATATGTTTGCTTTCTTTTTCTTTCTTTTAACCCTTTCACCGCCAGTCAATTTAGAGTACACAGTTCCCTTGTTGTATAAACACAGAAAAGACAGTGGCTAAGAATAGCTGGGGATTCCCCCTGTGATGTATAGAAAATATGGCCTATCCTACCACCGAACATTAAGAGCAGTAGGTTCATGGATAACAGACCAATGAATGGTCACCTTTCAGTGACGAGGGTCCTCTACCACGCCTGTGCGTCAGTGCGAGCTTGGCGGTGAAAGTGTTAAGTAAATTTGTAAGTCAGTGTGTGAGGAAATCACTTTTCATTTGAATCTTGAAGTCTGTGTGTGAATGAAACAGTGACTATATATGTGATCCAGTCTAACATGTTCCCTCTGTGTCCTACCAGTTCCCCAGCTTCATCCACACACAGAAGAGGAACCCCAAAACGAACCTGAAGGTAAGCCTCACTGTCTTCTTTCTCCTCTGTCTGCTCTTAACGGTGTCCAGTTCATGAGAAGAAATACAAATAACCAGACCTAATGAAAGTCACAATTTTCAAGCTGTTCTGTTCTCATAGTGTCCACATTACGTACCCATTCTTTCATGTTATATGATGTCAGAAGCCATGATTCATCTGCCTTATTCTTAATCAGTTAATTTATTTATTTACTTACTGTTTTCCTTTTTCTTCTTCTTTTTTTTTTTTTTGCGTTTATATAACAGGAAGTGTTCAGTACGGACAAACAGCGACATGTGTTGTGTAGTGATGTGCTGTTATGTGATGTGATCCGATATGTCATGTGATTTTGTGTGTGGTGTGATGTGATGTGTGGTGTGATATGATGCATTGCAAAGTGATGTGTGGTGTGGTGTGGAATGGTGTGGTGTGATGTGCTATGATGTGATGTGATGTGCTGTTATGTGATATGATATGATATGTGATGTGATGCTATATGACTATGTGATATGCTATTCTGTGATTGATATGCTATTCTGTGATGTGATGTGATTGATGTGCTGTGATGTGATGTAATTCAGTGTGATTAATGTGCTGTGCTGTGCTTTGCTGTGATATGTGATGTGATTTGCTATGATATGTGATATGATGTGCTGTGATGTGATGTGACATGATATGTTATGATGTGCTGTGCTGTGATGTGATGTGACATGATATGCTGTGATGTGCCATGATGTGATGTGCTGTGCTGTGAGTGCAGGACCCTGACATGTTCTGGGACTTCATCACCCTGCGGCCAGAAACCACCCACCAGGTGTCCTTCCTCTTCTCGGACCGTGGCACGCCCGATGGCTATCGTCACATGAACGGCTATGGCAGCCACACCTTCAAGATGGTCAACAGCAAGAACGAGGCTGTCTACTGCAAGTTCCACTACAAGGTGGTCATTCACTTTAGTCATATTCTTTGTTGTTGTTTTTTTCAACAGTCTTTTATTCAGACAAAACCCATTCACCTGCAACTCTTCACTTCTGAGTTTCAAATCAAATGTACTGAAGTTTTCTGTTGTAATGAGGTGTTTTGAATCTTCTGTTAACATTTTTTCCCAGACTGAATTTCCATGTCCATTTTGTGTTCAGACTGTCCTCTGCAGGTTGCGCTCAGGTCATTGTTATCTGACACATTCTTACCTCTTGAAAAGTGAAGAAGCTGTATAGTGTGAGCAACTAGCCCCTCAGAGTAAAACATCTGATCATCAGCTGGGAGCTGCATGATATCAGGCACAAACACTAGGTCCACAAAGACCTTGTTCAGAGATGTTTCATCTGGACACTGGTTGTTGGTTGTTGTTTGTCCCAGTTCCTGAATGAAATTTTAAAAAATATTTAAAACTTGATCTGAATTTCATGTGGACTAATCGGGATGTGTGAACTGAGTTTATTAACTTAATTGAGATTGAGCGTTTCACACTAACTTGGTTTATCTTTGGCTGGTTTTAAATTAAGAAGTGACATGTATTCAGCACTATGGTCAGCAGGGGTGCTGGCAACATGATTTCTTTTTCTTCTTCTTCATTCGTGGTCTGCAGCTCCCACATTCACACGAAGGGGCTTTTGTGTGTATGACCGTTTTTACCCCGCCATGTAAGCAGCCATACTCTGTTTTCAGGGGGTGTATATGCTGGGTATGTTCTTGTTTACATAACCCACCGAACGCTGACATGGATTACAGGATCTTTAACGTGTGTGTCTGATCTTCTGCCTGCATATACTTACAAAGGGGGTTCAGGCACTAGCAGGTCTGCACATACGTTGACCTGGGAGATTGGAAAAATCTCCACCCTTTTCCCACCAGGCGCCGTTACCAAGATTCGAACCTGGGACCCTCAGATTGAAAGTCCAATGCTTTAACCACTTGGCTATTGTGCTCGTCACAACATGATTCAAATTGTGTGTCCAGACGGACCAGGGCATCAAGTGTCTGATGGCTGACAGAGCAGCCGACCTGAGCGGCGGTGACCCTGACTACGCCCAGCGCGACCTCTTCAACGCCATTGCCGAGGGCAACTTCCCCACCTGGACCTTGTACATCCAGGTCATGACCTTTGAGGAGGCCGAGAAGTTCCGTTGGAATCCTTTTGATTTGACCAAGGTGTGTGTGTGTGTGTGTGTGTTGCGCACACATTGGGGTTGGTTGTGTGTGGGTTGGGAGGGGGGGGGGGGGTGATATTGCTGTGTTTTGTATATATGTGTGTGTGTGTGTGAGTGAGAAAGAGTACATACAGTGTACAAGAGTGTGATTTTAAAAGAAACTTTGTTACAGTAGGTTTTTATTTGTTCATTTTATTTGCATCATTGTATTGATCATGATTTTATTGAGGTCTTTGGAAGACATGTTCTAAACACGTGCTAAAATCTAGATTTTGAAGGAAAAAAAAGGTGGGGAGGGGGGTGGGGTAACAAAAATTACAACACTTTTTTTTGTGACTTGCATGTACCCAACATGAGGTCATGTCATAACCTTGTTCTGTAATTTCTTTTGCGTGGCAATTCAGCAGGAATCACACATGAGTCGAGATGCTCTTGCCTCTCTTGTGAAAAATGATACAATGAAAGACAAAATGATACATAATCAGCAGTGTTCAAACCACAACTTTTTGTTGTTTTTTTCTTTTATCACTGTCTTCATTTGTAAGTACACATACCTTGCAATTCACACTTTGACACTGTCTTCATGCATATGTACACATACATGACAGTTCATACTTTAACATTGTCTTCGTCAGTCTGCTTACATACATTACAACTCATGACAATTCATACTTTAACATTGCCTTCGTCAGTCTTCTTACATACATTACAACTCATGACAATTCATACTTTAACATTGTCTTCGTCAGTCTGCTTACATACATTACAACTCATGACAATTCATACTTTAACATTACCTTCGTCAGTCTTCTTACATACATTACAACTCATGACAATTCATACTTTAACATTGTCTTCGTCAGTCTGCTTACATACATTACAACTCATGACAATTCATACTTTAACATTGTCTTCGTCAGTCTGCTTACATACATTACAACTCATGACAATTCATACTTTAACATTGTTTTCATCAGTCTGCTTACATACATTACAACTCATGACAATTCATACTTTAACATTGTTTTCGTCAGTCTGCTTACATACATTACAACTCATGACAATTCATACTTTAACATTGTTTTCGTCAGTCTGCTTACATACATTACAACTCATGACAATACGTTGCATGCATATGTTGTTTGTGTGTGAGTGAGTGTGTGTGTGTGTGTGTGTGTGCATTTTACTTATATATACGATTTATTCCCTTGATGTTTTTATTTATGTATTGTTGTACAATACCTTATGGTCTTAACGTGTGTGTGTGTGTGTGCGCGTGTGCTTGCGCGCATGTCATTTTTAGTAATCTTATACCCTTTTTTTGTTGGATGTTTTCATTTGTTAATATTGTTGTGCAATACCCTATTGTCTTAACATGAGTATGTGTGTGTGTGTGGGGGGGGGGGGGGTTAGTATATCATCAGCTATTGGGAATTCTTATTTGACTAGTTTTAATCTCTTCTTATGTTGCGCATGATTTTATGCCAGTGTTTACAATGAGCCTGTGATTGCACAACTTAATTTTCATGTGGATTAATGAAGTGTTTTTGATTTGATTTGATTTGATTTGAAATACATACTTCAACATCGCCTTCGTCAGTCTGCTTACATACATTACAACTCACACTCAGATGCATTCACCTGACAACATTCCTCCCGTTCCACTTGATAACTCTGCTGTATGCATCTGTGTGTTTCGTTATCTCCCTTTTCTAATCAACTGACAACATTCCTCCTGTTCCACTAGGTAACTCTGCTTATTGCATCTATGTATTTCATTTTTTCATTATTTCTGTGTATCTTTTTCTGGTCAGCTTTCTTTTCTTCTGTGTTGATGGCTCTGATGAAAAAAACACACACACAAAAAGAAGGAAAAAAAAGCAGTTGTTGTTTGTTTAGTTTATTATCTGAAAATCAGATAGAATACATAACTGAATCTTTGATGTTTTTGTTTTTGGTTGTTTTTTGTGTGGCTGACCTTGACACCGTGTGACCTGTGACCCAACAGGTATGGCCACACGGAGAGTTCCCCCTGATCCCAGTGGGCCGCATGGTTCTGAACCGTAACCCCAAGAACTACTTCGCCGAGGTGGAGCAGATCGCCTTCTCCCCCGTCCACATGGTGCCTGGCATCGAACCCAGCCCTGACAAAATGCTCCAGGTAATGATGGTGATGAATGGTGATCATCTTCTTTGTCACTGTTCATGGGCTGCAACTCCCACATTGACTCATATGTATACGAGTGGGCTTTTACGTTTAATACTGTTTTTACCCTGCCACATAGGCAGGCAGCCATACTCTGTTTTCGGGGGTGTGCATGCTGGGTATGTTCTTGTTTCCATAACCCACCGAATGCTGACTTGGATTACAGGATCTTTAACGTGCGTATTTGATCTTCTGCGTGAGTATACACACAAAGGGGGTTCAGGCAGAAACAGGTCTGCACATATGTTGACCTGTGAGATCAGAAAAATCTCCACCCTTTACCCACCAGGCACCGATTCCGAGATTTGAACCCGGGACCCTAAGATTGAAAGTCCAACGCTTTAACCTCTCAGCTGTTGCACCCGTCATTAATGGTGATAATAATGAAAGACATTTTTTTAATAGATAATAATGATAATATTAATGTGCACTTTTACTGACTGAGTCATCGGTACACTAAGTGATTGGACAAGGGACATGTGGACTTAATGCTGATAGTTCTGGGGTCATTTGTACTCATACTCAAATGAACAAAGTACATGTGTACTTTTGCTGTTTCGTGGTTGTCTGTACTCCTGCTCTAAGATAAGGGGCATGAGTACTTAAGCTGTTTCAGGGCTGTATAAACTCCAATTCCAATGGATAAAAGGGCATGTGTACTAACCTCTTTCAGGGTTGTCAGTACTCATAGTACTCATATACCAAAGGGACATGTTAACTGATGCTGACTGTTTCAGGGTTGTCTGTACTAGTAATGATTATGAACACTTGTTCAGCACTTTTTCTTAACTACAAGCTGAAAGTGCTTTGCCAGTTGTTGACTGTACATGACAAAACAATAAGAAAAATAAACCAGTTTACATTCTTTACTATCAGGCATCATGACAACACTTACCCAACTCACTTGTGCAAGCACACGCATGCTTAGACACACACAACACACACACACGCACTCACACACATATGCACCAATTGACAAGGGACATATGCACTCGTATGAAACGCACACACACACACACATGCGCGTGCACGCACACACATGCACTGCTGGACAAGGGATTTATGTACTGATTCGATGCTGACTGTTTCAGGGTCGCCTGTACTCCTACTCAGACACTCACCGTCACCGCCTGGGCAGCAACTACCTTCAGCTGCCAGTGAACTGCCCCTTCAACACCAAGGCCCGTAACTACCAGCGGGATGGCCCCCAGTGTGTGGACGACAATCAGGGTGAGGTCCCCTTGTTGTTGTACAGTCTGCTGCTGTCTTCAGGGCGACTGTTGGTCTGAATGATTCTAGGTGTGGGGAGGCGTGGGTGGCATGTGTGAGTTTTGAGTGTGTGTGCACATGTATGTTGTGTGTGTGTTTCCATGTATGAGTGTGTCTTAGCATGTGTGTGTGGTTTGAGTGTGGGTGTGTGAGAGAGAGAGAAAGAGTGTGTGTGTTTGTGTTTGTTTGTGTGTGTGGTTTTGAGTGTGTGTGTGTTTACGACTGCATATTGGAGATAGTTGTCCGGAAAGATAATAAACGCTCAACATTTCCAGGTGTTTATATGGATACATGTTCAAGTGTATACATGATCATGCTTGTTCTGACTACTGTCCTAACAGTTGCACCTGTCAGTGTCTGTTCTATGTGATATTATGTCTCTGCTTTCATGGAAATGTATCTCAGCATAAGTCTCAACTTTTAAGCAAGTATGTCCCTTCAAGGTCTCGCCGCTCTTACACTGAAGACATATCTTTTATGCTACAAAATTCAACAGAGGAACACAATGTGAGATCTTTTAGTTCTTCAGCTGTGCAAACCTGGAATCCACTTCCTCTTTCAGTCTGTCGCAGTCTCTCACTCACTTCCTTTGAAACAAATTGAAACACATTCCTTTCCAAGCCATCTCTACACAATTAAGGTACTTTGTATTCTGTGGATCTGCATCTTATTTCTTACATGCATGCATATCTATGTGTATATGTGTGTGCGTGTGTGTGAGAGAGAGAGAGCACACGTGTGTGTGTGTTCTTGTGAGCTGTGTGTTGGACTAAACTAATATTTGTAAAGCGATTCAAGAGGTTTGAAAGCGCTATAAAGATATACTGCCATTATTTTATTTTGATGATGGTGATGGTGCACAGGCGGGGCCCCGAACTACTACCCCAACAGTTTCCAGGGCCCCTTGGACAACACACAGAACCTGGAGTGCCCAGTGCGTATCTCTGGTGACATCCAGCGCTACAACACCGCAGATGATGACAACTTCTCCCAGGTCGGCCTCTTCTGGAACAAGGTAGCAGGAACACACACCTTTCCACTGTCTGTGCTGGATATGTGTGTTTGAATGTATCTTTGTACGTTTGTGTGCATTGTATTTCTGTGTGTGTATAGTTTGCTGGGTACATTTTGGTGTGTATATGTTACATTCTTGTTGTGTTTTATGTATGATGTTTTTTACTTCTTTTTTTTTCAAGTCAAATATTACATAGTACAAAGAACTAAAAAGATCTGACAAATAATTAACGTTAACGATTGACAAACATTAACAATTGCAGGGGGGAAATGATCAAAAGAAAACAACAACAAAAAACACCAACATCAAAAACTCTATATGTGTAATATCTGTTGTGTAAAGCAACTAGTGCAATTTTCTGGGAAGAGTGCTGTATGTGTCCATTACTATTATTATTATTATTATTATTACTGTCTGTGCTGTCCTGCACTGCTTGTACTGTCTGCACTGAAAGGTTGACATTTTCTTCCAAACACTTAGATATTTGATCTACTTATGAATATTTTTAAAGTGAGAAAAACACTCTGGAGGAGGATGGTGGGGGTGGGGGTAGCTGCTGCTGTTTATCATGTTTTATATCTAGGCTTCCCAGAGACAGTATGTGTTGACAAGTTGCTTTTTTGTGTGAGCTGTATTTAATGTTTTGGACTATTAAAAAAAAAGAAAAAGTAGAAATTTACTGGCTATTTGTGATAATTATTGTCTAGGCTTGTGAAAGGTATATTTCAGATATGCTGCTTCTTTTTGTGCTTTTTTTTTTGTTGTCTTTTTGACTCTGTCTGTCTCCATTACTCTGTCTTTAGTATACACACGCACACACACACACACACACACACACACACAGGGAATGACAACAAACACACACACACACACACACACACACACACACACACACACACACACACACACACAGAAAGACAACACACACACACACACACCCACGCACGCACACACGCACACACATGCACACACACACACACACACACACACACACAAAACCCTACCACCCACCCACTGTGTGCCGATTCCAATTGCCTCAGGTGCTGACACCAGTGGAGCAGAACCGGCTGGTGGAGAACATTGCTGGCCACCTGAAGGACGCACAGGAGTTCATTCAGCAGAGGGCCGTCAACAACTTCGGTCAGGCCGACCCCGAGTACGGCAAGCGCCTTCGCAAGGCTCTGGACGCTTACAAGAAGCCTAAGGTACTTGTACTGCACTGTGCTGTACTGTGGTGTTGTTTTGTGTTGTGTTATGCTGTGATGTATTGTACAGTATTGTGTTTTGCTGTGTTGTATTCAATTTCCAAATGGATGAATAAAGATGTATTGTGTTGCTTTGTGTTGTGTTGTACTGTGTTGTATTTCAGTGTATTGTGCTGTAACATATTGTGTTGTACTGTATTGTACTGTGTTGTATTTTAGTGTATTGTATTGTAATATATTGTGTTGTACCGTGTTGTATTTTAGTGTATTGTATTGTAATGTATTGTGTTGTACTGTATTGTATTGCTTTGTATTGCATTGCTGTGTATTGTACTTTTCTGTATTGTACTGTGTTGTGCTGCACTGTATTGTATTCTATTGCACTGTATTCTATTGCTTTGTATTGTAATGTTCTGAATTGTATTGCTCTGTGTTGTACTGTTCTGTGTTGTATTGTGCTGTAATGTATTGAACTGCACGGTTTAGTACTTGGTTGCATTGTTTACACTGTGTTGCGTTGTACTTTGTTGTATTGTATTGTGTTTTTCTGTGTGACATTCGGGTTGTTTTTCTTTTGTTTCCACGGGCTCTTTTATGTGTGCAAAGTGCATGCTGTACACAGGACCTTGCTTTATCATCTTGTCCGAATGACTAGTACCCAGGCCACCACTCAGGGCCTGGGCATAGGGTTTGGGGGTTAGTAAAAATCCTAGTCCTTGTATGGGACTCAAAGCCATGGACACTTGCTGCCCAGTCCTGCGCATTGCCACTCGGCCACCACTCCACCATAATTCTTTTTCTTTGGAAGCCTTAAGTGCATTGGAATGATTGGAATGAAGGAAGGAACTCTGTTTAACCCTTTGACTGCTACTTAAACCCTTGATTGCCTACACATCTCTCAGAGCCGACTGTGTCGCCTATCTCCATTAGATTGACGGAGTTGTTTCAGGAAACATTTGTCTATTTTACAAGGGGGAGAACCACTGATCAGTGTCGATGGGCTCAGGAAAGGTTTATACAGATGATTTGCTTCCCTTTTTCCAACTTGCTGACTCATACAGTTCTTGCAGAATCATGGTGTGTTTTTTTTCTCCCTATAATTGAAATTGGTCTTGTTCAAAATGGTGATGATCTTGATCTCTCAATCCTTTTCAACGTTTGTCAGTGCTGGATGTGCTTGAGAAAATCGTGAATGATGCAGACAGTGATGAAGAAGAGACTGAGGAAGATAATTCTGATGAAGAGACTGAGGCTTACTGCTCTTTTTTTTTTTGTTGTTTGGTTTTTTTTTGTTCGCTTCTATGTTGAGTGCATGTGAGTTTAATTGGTTTTTGGAAATATTCGCAAACTATTATTAGCATGAAAGTAGAAATTATGCATCAGGCCGTGAAATTTCATGCATAAATCAATTCTCACAAATAAAGAAGCTACAATAAGTTTTAATGTACATGTACTGACAATTTTTTTCCACAGCATATGGAATATAGCTGATCTTAAAAAGGTGTTGGGGATTAATGTCTTGTCACAGATACTGGTGATTGTAATCTATGGAATGAGCACATCAGTAACAACAAAAAAATTTAAAAAAATGAGGGACTGTGTATGAGTGAAGAAAGGAATGGCAAGATGGATGGCTATTCTATGATCATGCTATTATTATTATTATTGTTGTTGTTATTATTATTATTATCATCATTATCATCATCATCATCATATTATGATATTAGATTCTGTTGATTCTAATGAGAGTAGTGTTGAGGGTGTGTTTGTGAGGAAAACCAATGGTTTGTGTGCAGACTGGGAGCGTTTTGGCCAGCCTGTGAGAGGCACCACCACCACCAGTGCTTGTTGCTGCTGAAGGAGGCATCACCTTCAGACATCTGGCTTCTTTTCAAGAACAATTCCTACCACACACAACATGTGCACATGCAGGCATGGAACCGTGCATACACAAAGAACACACCCAGAAGTGCGTGAATACATAAACATGAAATCGAACCCAAATCTGAAAGATGGACAGTTGTATATTTTTGGACAGACAGTTCTGACTGTGGGTTCAAATGACTTGATAATGAAACTGAATTTTGGGATGGGGAAAAAAGGATGATTGTTGTGAATACAGAATTGTTGGATTTATAACAGGCCTGTTTTGATATTTTTATGTAATTCAGTGCCAATATTTTGAAATGTTGCATTCTGATTGTGTCAGTTTACACTTGATTTTTCGTCTGTGGTGTCAACATCCAAGATGTGTTTTGAATACAGCAACCTGGTGAGAAGAAACAATGTCTTCATTCCTTCTGTTATTGTGTATTTGGTTGCTCTTTTCTTTGTTGTTTACTTTTGTTTTTACTGCTATTGTGTTCCAGTTTTTTTCAGCAGTTATTTTCTATATTTCATTTTTATTGATATTGTATTTTGCTTCCAGAAATATGTGTCAGACTTTTTATGGAAATTTTGTTCTGTAGGGCCTTGAAAGCATGTTTGTTAACCAGTGACAGTTTAAGCAGTATTAAACAGTGCACGTTGCTACTCAGATAACTGGATAATAGTTTGTCTGTTCAGTAAGATGCGTACACATTCTTGTTGTTCATTGTTTAACACAGTCCTGTAGGCAGTTAATGTTTTGCTTCCTGTGTCAGTTATGGCTGATCCAGCATTTTATCACAATAAAGTAATAACAGTGTTATCACTAATGATGATAACAATTTTATTATCAGTTATAATAATGCTATTCTTATTGCAATAAAGGACAATTCATTTCATTTCCACTATTAAATCAGTTTGTGTTAGCTTCATGAAAAAGATGACTAACAATAAGCTGATAATCAGCTTCAGTAAATGTTTCATATTCTATTTTTGTGTTATTTTTGTTTTGTAGACAAAATGTGTTGATGTCTTTTGTGTAAATTGTGAAATGGAATTTATATTCATCCTGCATGTGGATCAGTTCAGTGTTGTACTGACATGTTGGGGTGTGTTGATGGAACTTGATAAATAAAATGAAACTTCAAGAGATCCAAGATACATTAAGTGTTTGCCGTGGCTGTTTTGATTAAAAGGACTGGGTTGAATTGTTTGTTCACTGGAAATAATGCTTGTGATAAAATTGATCAATAACCACAAATTCATACATACATTAAAGCT
The DNA here is from genome assembly GCF_041734735.1 of Babylonia areolata. Lineage (NCBI taxonomy): Eukaryota > Metazoa > Mollusca > Gastropoda > Neogastropoda > Buccinidae > Babylonia > Babylonia areolata. The sequence continues at coordinate 42,939,170 of NC_134881.1, read as the reverse complement.
GGGTTTTTTTGTTATTGCATAATTATATATTTTGTTAGATGTCAAAGACACCCTTTTTGTGTATCAACCAATGTTTTTAAAAACAAAGCGATGAGAAAAGAGAAAATGATCAGTTCATATCTGCACTGCAGAGTGAGGCATTTTCTGAGCAAGCCTTGTTCCCATGCCAGAGCCCATGACAAGCACAACAAAACTGAGTGGTTAAATCATTTGACTTTCAGTCTCAGAGGGCTGGGTTTTAATCTCCCAGGAGAACATAAGTGCAGACATGATAGTGCCTGAACCCCCATCATGTCTATACACATGCAGAAGATCAAATATGCATGTCAAAGAACCCGTAATCTATGTTTGGATATGGAAACAAAAATATGCCTAATATGCACACCCTTGAAAACAGAGTATGGCTGCCTAGCTGGTGATGTAAAAACAGTCATTCACACAAAAGCACACTGGTTCATATGAGTGAATGTAGGAGTTGTTGCCCACAAACACAAAAAGACAGGGCACAATTCATGTTTAGCCTTTTGACTGCTGCTGACCAGTGTTTCTCTCTGTGAAGGGTAGTTCTTGCAGGTCAGGATGACAGTCACCATTTTATATTTAGACTTTTTCCACTTGGGATTGCATTACTTTTTGTTCAGCAAAATCACTGACACCATTGATAAACACACAATAAGTAGTAACTGCCTTTCAAACTCTTGCCACTGATTTTATATCCATAAAATTCATCAGTCAAGGGGTTAAGGAAACAGGAACCTATCCACACCCCCAAAAACCTGACAGCAGTGTAACCCAACACGCTTGTCAGGCCTTCAGTGCATGCACACAAAATTTGTGTACCTATGCACTTTTGTTGCCATGGGTTCTTTTTCAGTGCACCAAGTTGTGTGCTGCTCATAGGGCCTCAATTTATCATTTCATCCAAATGACTAGATTTTAAGTTTGATTTTCCAGTCAAGAGAGCGGGATTCAAACCCAGACCCTCACAGACACTGTATTGGCAGATAAGCATTTTAACCATTCTGCCACCTTGCTCCTTCAGCAGTCAAGAGATTATGGAAACATGAACACCCCAAAACCTAGAGAGATAAGAAATAAAGAGTCATAGATGTTAAAGCCCACTCATACATTTGAGCAAACATAGAAGAAATAGTACCTGGAAACATATCCGGAACGCCGCACATCATGAGAAACCGTACGACTAGAAATATCTCCACAAGTTAGTAGCCACTTCTCATATGATAAATCTCACGTGAACATTTGCATGGAACTTTTGAATAACAAGAAGAGATTATTGTCACAACATTAGAAATTAATCTGAATATATAAAAGATGGTGAACTCCATATCCACCTGTTGACTGCCAGAGTTCAAATGTTATTGTAAGGGCCTGTGCTTTGATGTGATGCATGAAGGATAAGGGACTGGCTACATCTTAACGTCTAAGTTCACATCAAGCAGTAGTTTTTTGCACTGTGTACGATGTGTTGCAACAAGCCAGGCCACATGTACACACACACACAAACACACATACACACACATTCATGCCAGTGCACACAAACACACTCACACAGAGGCACAAACACTTTAAAATTCCTGGTTTTTTTCCTCATCTATCCTCACTACTTGTGAAAAGATGTCGATCTAAAGAACAGACATTCACAAATGTACATATATGCTCATCAATAACTTACTTGTCACAAGAGCTGTACCTTTGTGAAGCTTAGGCTACTGTCCCCATTTGAGTACTTCTTCTTCTTCTTCTTCGTTCGTGGGCTGCAACTCCCACGTTCACTCGTATGCACACAAGTGGGCTTTTACGTGTATGACCGTTTTTACCCCACCATGTAGGCAGCCATACTCCGTTTTCGGGGATGTGCGTGCTGGGTATGTTCTTGTTTCCATAACCCACCGAACGCTGACATGGATTACGGGATCTTTAACATGCGTATTTGATCTTCTGCTTGCATATACACACAAAGGGGGTTCAGGCACTAGCAGGTCTGCACATATGTTGACCTGGGAGATCGTAAAAATCTCCACCCTTCACCCACCAGGCGCCGTCACCGTGATTCGAACCTGGGACCCTCAGATTGACGGTCCAACGCTTCAACCACTTGGCTATTGCGCCTGTCCCCATTTGAGTACATCACTGCTGCTGTGCAGAGCAACACACCTTGTTTTCTTGTTTTCTTGTCTGCTTCCTCCCTCAACAGCCCCCACCTTCAAGCACACATCCCTGCCTCTTTTTTTTTTTCTTCTTCTTTTTTTTTTCTCCTTTTTTGCCATGGACAACTCTCTGGTTACTGTGTGAGTTATTCTACATGCTTAGAGTGCCTGTTGAATGCAGATTCTTTGTTTATGGTGTTCACTTAAAGTCACTGGACCACTGCTCTGGGTTTCATCAAACAGGAAAGAGAGAAAAAAATACACATCCATCAAGCCACCATTCATTTGTCATTTTCTCATGGTAGACCAACATTAAAAACCAGAAAGTCTTTGGTTCATGGCAAACAAAAACTGAAATGAAATAAATTGCATCAAATGTAACCAGTGGAGTTCCTCAGGGAAGTGTTTTGGGGCCAACATTATTTGTGTTTATTCACTTACTTTATCAATGATATGCCAGATGTGTTGAAGTGTTTTGTAAAAATATTTGTTGATGGCACAAAGGCTTACTGTGGAATGTATAATCAAGAAAAACATTCTGCTCCAAGAAAGTATACATAAACTAGTCAAATGGACAGAGACGTGGCAAATCAAGTTTAACAATGAAAAATGTAAAGTACTTCATGTTGGAAAAGATAATCCCAAATACACTGATTATATCACTCTGATGATACAGAAGAAACTGAGTTAGAAAAGGATTTGGGAATTTTGGTGGATAAAAATTTAACTTTTGAACAGCACATTGATGCTACAGTGAAAAAAGCAAATAGAATAGCAGACATGATCACCAGTTTTATCCAGAATGAAAATAAAGATGTCATGGTGCCATTATTCAAATCATTAGTAAGACCAATATTGGAATATGGTAATGTGGTATGGTCCCTTACCTTAGAAAACATTGACTTACCAAGCAAATTATAGGGATATGTAGTATGTCCTATGAAGAGAGACTAACTAGTTTGAAACTCCAAAGCCTGGAATATCGCACGTTAAGGGGTGGTATGATTGAGACATATAAGATTCTACTTGGACATTTTGATAAGAGCACTACACAAAATCTTTTCACACTAAAGGACAGTAATAATACCAGGGGACACCCACTAAAATTAATGAAGACATTCACCAAATCAAACCTTTTTGCACACTTTTTTACTAACAGGGTTGTTAACTTCTGGAATAATCTGCCCAGTAACATTGTCACTGCAGGAACACTTTAACAATTTTTAAAATTTATTCGATAAACACTGGAAGGATTATGGATTCCAAGTTAATTTCCCCATAGGAAGCTAGCCATAACATTAGTAACTGCGCACTCTTATACCAGTTGGTTTTTTGTTGTTGTTTTTTTTAAGTCCTAATGATCAGGCAAAAGGCTGATAAAGCCTAAAAGCCGTGACACTTGATGTGGTATGACATTCACGGGCTGATCGAAAAGGAAAATTTACTAAGGGGACATAACAATGTTTCGTTTTCGGCAAACAAACTATGCAGAGTTGATTCTCTTTACCGGGAGGAAGGGAAATAACCACTTCCGTCATTGGCCTGATCCTCTGTGGACTGCTACGTTTCACAGACACAAGACTGTTCTCAAGGTAAACAGGACAACCATAGAGCAGATCTGCCTTAAAACAATAAATAATGAACACGGAGATTGTGGTTGTTAGAGTAAGACTATTACTGTTTTGCAAATGCCCAAACGACAAATGTGTTCGAATTTCTTGGGCACTTTGGTAGACGCCCACGTCTTAGAAAACTAGCTACCATTCACTGACACAGCCACGTCAGTCAGGACACAGTGTCAGCGTGCTGCTGTCTATCATCTCATTCTGTACTTCATAAATCAGTTGTCCGCTTGACATCTCCTGGTGGATCAGAGTGAAAGTGTGAGTGCAGCTGAAATATTTTAACACATTTGTCGGTTGCGCATTTTCACACAACAAATTACGACTGGGTTCACGATTGCTGAGCATTTGCACTCATAGTCTTACACCCAGTGTTACTACTACTGGCGTGAATACTGCTTCCAAAGAGGAATTTTGTCCTCTGTATTAGTAGAACCCGTCCGCAGTGCTTTAAAAGTCAGTTGAGTCTTGAATGAAGTCTCAAGTCAAACCGAACAGTGGCATAAAAAATTTTAGTGTTTACAAAAGATTGTAATGTTGTAAGCGTTCATGTTTCAAACATGATTTGGAAACCAAATGAATAATTGATATGATTTCAGATTGATATGAGTTATGATAGTTTTTACTAATTAGTATATTGGGTTGATGTGTTTTAACATGAAATGCATATACACGTTCCTAAGAATAAGATTAATTTTAACACATCACCTGTTAGCATACACACACACACACACACACACACACACACACACACACACACACACTGGCAAAATCCTCAATTTTTTCCCTCAAGACAGATTGAGTAGTGTTCACAACAAGGTATGGACATTTACTCTGCCAGTCACAGAGAAGAATGAAGGGGAAGAAATGTGGAAATTGCCCACACACTAACAGAGACACACACATACAGTGACACGCGCACATATATACAGTCACACACACACACACACACACACACACGATTTATAATGTCTCAGGGAAAACATTTTCCCCTTCATTCTAGTCTTTCTCCCAAAAGAGCCAGCAGGATGGAGTCGAGTGGGGGTCCGGGTCTGGACCTGAGCGGAAAGCTGATCATCAAGGTTCAGCTGGGGGATGACATCCGCCGCATCCCCATCCACAATGAGGACATCACCTATGATGAGCTGGTGCTGATGATGCAGAGGGTTTACCGCGGCAAGCTCTCCACTAACGACGACATTGTCATCAAGTACAAGGATGAAGGTCAGGAGTTGAGGAGAGAACGATCAAATGATATGATCATTCAGTCACACAGCAATATACACAGAACAGCCCATGTTTATGGTTATTGTTTGCTTTGGAGATTGTCATTCATCAAATGGGCTAATCAGTATTAATGTACTTTATTGTTTGCTTTGGAATTGGAGATTGTCATTCATCAAATGGGCTAATCAGTATTAATGTACTTTATTGTTTGCTTTGGAGATTGTCATTCATCAAATGAGCTAATCAATATTAATGTACAATTACTATTGATTACTTTTCTTCCTAAACACTACATGCATTTGTTATATAGCTGATGTAGAGGAATCTCTTTGTATATACATTAATGAGACTTGTTTTTTTTTGTGGGAGTGAGGGGTGGTTTTTCTTTATTTTTCTTTCTGATTTAAACTTTTAAAATGTTCTACTTTTTTTATCCTGTTAGGTCATGTAAGACAAAGTTCCCGCCTTTCCAAATTTCTTTGTTCTTGTTTTTTTATATTTGCATTTTTTTTTAATTGAATTGAAGGTTTCTGACTCATGCAATTTCAATTTATTTTTCTTCTGTGTCACATAATGGTTTGTGCACTTGTACAAATTTTATGCATACACATGCTATCTATTCTGTGCTGGAAATGTTTGCAGAAGGTGAATATTTCTTCTCAGACACTTTTGTATATATCCATTCAGGCATTCAGAACCAAATTGATAAAGAAAACAAAAAAGAGTCATAGTTAACTATTAGTGCATTTTTATGCAATTACACTCTAAAGTCTATATGTACATGTATACATTTTGTATTTGCACAACGGGTGGATGAGGGGAATATTGTGTGTATGTGTGTGTGTGTGTGTGTGTGTGTGTGTGTGTGTGTGTGTGTGTGTGCATGAAAGTAGCAGTGAGGATGTACTCTTTACAGAGGTTAAAGGTTTTACAGATGTAGATAGAAAGATAACAAATTGTAAGTGAACAGTAACTTTGAGTGCCATGGTCTTCTTAATCAAAATAGTATGAACTTTGATCAAAATCACTGTTACTTCTTCTCCTTGTCTTACATAAAAAATATAAAAAAATTCTTCTTGTTTTACATCATACTAGTCATAAGCCATGCATGCAAATGTTACATTTTCAATACTATAAATATCTATGTGAAATAAAATGATGATATCTTTTGAAAGGCAGAGACATGAGTGCCCGGAGCAGCAGTGTAACTATGACTGCATGATGTGTCACACGCTGACAGCGTTTTACTGTCCTGCAGATGGAGACCTGATCACCATTTTTGACAGTTCCGACCTGACCTTTGCCATCCAGTGCAGCAGAATTCTCAAGATCACTCTGTTTGGTAAGTCATGGTCAGTGCTGTGTCATTCACTGATAGAGAGAGTACCTGCATGAAGAAAAAAAAGAACTGTATCGTCACAGATGTCACATGTGGTTTAACCCATTCAGTCCTATGGAGCTTACAGCCTCAGCAGACTTCCTTGTCGTTCTGATGCAGTAAAATGTAGAAATTATACTGAAGTCAGTCGGTTTTTCCTATAAATTGACATGCGTGGACACAGCCAGAGAAACTGTTTAAGATAGTTCCTTTTGCTTGTGGTTTATGTGTGCGTTGGAATATGTTAGCCACTTCAATGAAACAAATTTTGACTCCTGAGTGATGCACAGGTGTAGGTTTCATTGAGTTCAGTTGGTCAGGCTTTTGGATTGTTTTAAATCTCTCTTTCTTGGTCTTGCTGTCTTCTCAGTGTAAGACAGTATCTATAATCAGTGCTGTTTTCTGCAACCTGATATATATATATATTTTTTTTTTTAGTACTGGTTTACTTTTAGTTCCATATAATGTACAGGCTTACTTTTTTGAGTAAGGGTGGGGGTGGATGTCAACATTTTAAAGAGAGAAGAAAGTATGAGCAAGTTGCTGCAACTTGGGTCTCTTCACGAATCACAGAACAGAATTTCAAGTTTGATGCATATGGAACAAACTGATGTAGAATCTGCACATCTACTTTAGATGAACAATAGTTTTGATCGGGATCTCTTTTTTTTTCCCCGGCACAAATAATGAAATTGCAAACGGAGGTTTAAAAATAGAAGAAAAAGAGCTGCTACTTAAGATAGCGATAAACGTACCAACAAGGAAGGATAATAATAACAATTATATAACTTAAACATTGGTTTAATTACACATACTTAACCGTGACCCAACTAGTGCAGACTCCAGCAGGGGTCTGACATTCCTGTCCTGTGCAAACTACTATCAAACTGCTATGCGGAGAAAACGAAAGTAACTACGGCCGATAACCTCCTGGAAGTAGGTGACCTCCCCTTTGTCCCGCTGGCTAGTGCCCTCTTTTTCCGGCAGCCTTTATGACTCCTTTTCCTGTGCTCTTCATACGGCTAAGTTTTTTTCGTATTTTCTGTCTGTCTGTCGATTCTCTGGTGTTCTTAAACGTAATTTTAGATAGAAAATTTCCTATTAACGCATATTTGCTTGATGACTGTAGTGTATGCATGATATTGGGGGGGGGGGGGATTCATTTGATATAACTGTTTTGTTTCTCATGGTTTTATCCTTTGAACATCAAGACCTGTCACCTTTTTTGCTGGCAGTGAATGGCAAGCAGACTTCAGGTGTCGAGAATGTTCAGTCACTGCGGAAAGAACTTCAGACAATCCGAGATGGCGTCAATGCTCTGTTGGATCGGATACAGGCTGGTCCTTCTGCGTCCTCATCCCTCGAGTCTGCAGTGCCTGCTGGTTTGTTGGTGGTGATGTGTGTGTATGTGAGCGAGTCAGTGTCTGTTTGTGAAGTGTGTGTGTGTGTGTGTGTGTGTTTCTGTGTCTTGTGTGAGCGTCTGTCATCATCCACTGAGTCTGGGGTACTTGCTGGTGTGTTAGTGGCGATGTGTATGTATGTGTGTGAGTTTGTCTCTGTGTGTGTGTGTCTGTGTGTATGAGTATCTGGAAGTAGTGTGTGTGTGTGTGTCTCTGTGAGTGTGTGTCTGAGTATGTGTGTGTCAGTGTGTGTCTGCCAGTGTGCCTGTGTCTGTCTGTAATTTGGTAGAGAAACAAGTTGATGATTGAATACGTATTGATGTAGATGTGTCTTCCATTGGAAATTCATGAGAGTGTGTGTATGAGCTAAAAACATTGAGCTAAAAACAACAGAAAGAGGGGTGGGGGTGGGGGTGAGCTATTTTGGAAAGAGGAGGTTTAAAGGCCACACTTGAAATAGCTAAGTGCAGAGATTTGATGCAGCAAAAGAGGGAGCTTGTTCCAAGTGTAAGGTCCAGATACAGAGAAAGAGCGGACTGACTCTGAAGTGTTTGAACCTGAACCCATGGAAACAGAGTCAGTGGGTCTGAAGCTGATAATAGAGAGCGAGATGGGTAGTCAGTCTGTTGTGCTTGTCATCCGCTCTGCTCATGGCGGTGGTGGTTTCTAGCAGGACAGAGAGCTTAGAATGGCAGTGGTAAGTGTGTGTGTGTGATTGCATATTATTATTGCTTTTATTATTAGTATCATTATTATAAACTGTCCTTGACAGGAACGTCAGAAGATGGTGTCGCAGCCCGTCCAGGTGAGGGAAAGGAGTTCGATCCCTTTTCCGCCCAGCGATCTGTCGCCCATGACAGCAGTGCACAGAACAAAGTCACGTCTTCCGCTGCCAGCCACAGAGAAGGTCAGTCTTTAGTGCCTTGCATCTGTCAGTATTTGTTGGGGCTCATGTACGTTTATGTGTATTTGACTGTGCTTTCATATCTGTGAAACTGCATGTTTGGTGCATATCTGTTATGCATATGTGTGTGTATGTGTGAATGTGTGTCTGCGTTTTTTTTCTTTAACATTTATTTGCGTATTTATCATCATTGTTGTCTTTTTTATTTATTTATTTTATTTGTTTATTTATCTGTGTATTTATTTTATTTTCATTATTGTTTTTTTGTTGTTGTTTTTTTTGTTTTGTTTTTTTACTCTCAAGGCCTAAGCGCGTTGGGTTACACTGCTGGTCAGGCATCTGCTTGGCAGATGTGGTGTAGCGTATATGGATTTGTCCGAACGCAGTGGTGCCTCCTTGAGCTACTGAATCTGAAACTGAAACTGTCAGTATTCTTTTTCCTGATGAAAGGAACGGTTTAAAATGAATGTTTGAATGACTGGCCTGCAATCTGGAGACTGCTTTATTTGGTGGAAGCTTAAAACGTACCAGTTTGGTACCAGATTATCCTTAACCCTATGAGCCCTGACCACTGCTTTACCAGTGGTGGGGAGGGGTGGCATAATGCCTGGCCACCGGTTGAGCGGTGTGTAAACACTTGTGTCGTGTTTTGGTTGACTTATATTGAAGAGCCAATCAGAAAAACCGTAATATTCTGACGTCAGCGAACGTAGTACCAACATTGCCGCGCCTTTTCACTGTGTTTTGTGCATGTGCTTTGGATAAAAAAAGATCGATTTCTACCATGAACCATGCAGAGTCTCAACCTGACACGCCTCCTTTGATCAACTGATTCTGCATGCTCTGATTCATTTTCAACATCACTATCTGTAGCAAAATCATCCGATTCAAATTCCACCTCGCTATCAGAGTAATCATTGTCATACTCTTTTTCCGATAAATCATCAAGCATATCAATTACTTGCTGCGTTGTGTACAGTTGTTATCTCGCACGTTTTGTCCCTGATTTCTGCCCTGATGGGCCAGGTTGAGACTCTGCACGCTTCAAGTGTTTATGCACCACTCAGCTGGTGGCTGGGCATTATGTCATTTTTCTCTGCCACTAGTAAAGCGGTGGTCAGGGCTCAAAGGGTTTAATACCAATTATTTGCAACTTTTGGCTCAGGAGCTCAGGCAGAAGGGTTAAAATTGCTCAGGAACTCAGGGCTCAAAGGGTTAAGTATTCGGTTAAGGAAAGCCAATGAAATGGTTGATCTGAATACAGGATAAATGAATAGTTGAGCATTTTTAGTTTTTACACAGGTGAACTAGAAAATAAGGGAGGGTGTGTAGAGGTTGGGGAGGAGGTAGGATCGAGGAGAATGTAGACCACAAGTTTTGTTGGTAGAAGGCACAGGAAGGCCACGCTTCATTGCTCTTATTCGTCATTCATTTCATTGGTATTTGTTATTTATTTTCATCTCGTCATTATTTTGTTGCGGCATGCCTTTCGAAACAGTCTGTACTCCTGTGGATGTGGTATGCTTGACTATGTATGTGTATGTACATATGTGTTTGTACACACATGAATGTGCGTGTGTGTATGAATGCATTGTGTGGGGAGCAGAATGGGAATGTGTATGTATGTATAGATATATATATATATAATAATAATAATGATGATGATGATGATAATAATGGTATTTATATAACGCTGAATCTTGTGCATAGAGAGAGAGAGAGAGAGAGAGAGAGAGAGATGTATGTATATTTATATATGTATATCTGTATGTGTTGTGGTGTGTGTGTGTTGTGGGTGTGTGTGTGTGTGTGTGTGTGTGTGTAGTTTCCCAGGTAGTTGTGCGCATGTAATGTGTCATGTATGATACATGCTTTGTAAAGCACCCAGAGTAGTTTTCTGGATAGAGTGCTATAGGTATCCATCATTATTATCATTTTTATCATTATTATTATTGTTATTATTGTATCTCCCCCGCCCACCCACCCCCACATCCCCCCCCTCCAGGGTCCTCCACAACCTCCACCACCGCCTCCGCAGCTGCCGCTGCACCGACTGCTTTGACGGAGAGGACAGGGGCAGCCACTCCTGACAGCCTGTCCAGCATTGGGTCATCGGCCAGCCACCAGTTCCGACAGCAGCAGCAGCAGCAGCAGCAGGCAGGCAGCGTAGATGGTGTGGGTGTGGCACAGTCCCAGCACCCTCCTCCTGGTACGTTGTGGTGTTGTCCTGCTGTGTGTTGCACACATCATCACCTGACATGTACACGCTTACACGTGTGCGCACACGTTACTATCAAAGTGGAATTTTCCACAGGGACATTCCTTTTGTTGACATGTGTTCATTTACATGCGCTAATACTGGACTGGACTCTCAGACCTCTCCTTCCTGTCGGTGATTTCACTTTGCACCCCCCCCCCATAAACAGACTGCAATTTCCAAACTAAAGAACTCCACAGCTCAGCGCATCGCCTCCATCTCTTTTCTCTCATCTTTGCGAATAAGAAGCCCAATGTCCAGGCTCATGGAAAGATTTTTCCATTTCAGATTTATCAGTTTGCGTTTTCTTTGCTTTGATTTCCTTTATCTATTTTTCTTCTGTTTAACTGACATGATTCAAGGCTGCACCTGCAGCAAAACATTGTTTGCAAAAACAGTGCCCGATGTGTCATATAAAACAGGATCACCTCAGGCCACAAGACATGTCCACACACACGCACACACACACACACACACACACACACACACACACACGACTGACTGACAACCCTTTATTGTAGATACTGTTTTTGTACTGACATTTCGAACATTGAATAATTTAATGACACACAGGAAATTCTATTTGATGCAGGTTGATTATGCTTCTCCCGAGGACCTTAGTTAATCAGTTTGTCTGAAGGACTAGCACCCAGACCACCACTGAAGGTTGTGTGGGGAGGGGGTTAAAATCACAGTAAAAATACATGGGACTGGAACTCTACAGACACCTCCTTCCTGGTTGGGTGCATTTCCACTTTGCCACCCCCCCCCCCCCCCCATGGGAAAACAGACCTGTCAAATATTGCCAAACCTAAATGGACTCCACAGCGGCAGCAGCATCGCCTCCATCATTATTCATCTCATCTTTGTCGAAATATAGAAGACAAAATGTCCCCAATGGCTCATGGGAAGAGATTTTTTCTGCATTATGCAGATTTATCATTTTGGCGTGTTTTTTTTGGTTTGATTTCCTTTATTCTATTTTTGTTTCTGTTTGAAGACATGAACATAGATTAAGAGGCCCATGCACCCTGGCAGCAGAAACATTTCGTTTTGTGCAAAAACTAGTCACTGCCACGCATGTGGTCAGTGATGAAAACAGGGATCACCCTCAGGCCACAAAGACGTATGTGTGTCTACTGCTCATACTCTGCCATCACACACACACACACACACACACACACACACACACACTGACTGACTGAAACCATTTATTGTCAGATTAACTGTTTGTTGTACTGACATTTTCGCAACCATTTGAATAAAATATTAACTGAGCAACACAAGGAAATTCTGATTTGAGGGAAGGTATGATTTAACCCTCTTGCATTCAGATTCTCTGAGGCCAAACTCCCCTAGATTTCGGATTCTTTTGGTGAGTTTAGCTGCAAAATGGGTGTGTATAGTTCACGCTTCACCACAACCAAGAATAAACCTCTAGAGTCATGAAATTCGGCAGGTATGGTCATGAGGCTTTGTTCTGTCATGCGAGCGAGATTCTGTGTGTCTAGATGTGAAAGGTCGTGTCTCTGTCACCAAAATGTCACCAAATATGTCACATGCGATGGTGACAATTCTAATACAGCACACCAGCATGCAGTTATTCCATGCACATGCACGTTAGTGTTGTGAAATGAAGCTGCGGCCTACCTGAGATGATCTGTCTCCTGTCTGCCAGTACAGTCCCCACAGGTAATCCAAAGAATGTCACACAACTAGTGTCAGTTGTCACAACTGAAGAGTTACTGGAGATAATTTCAAGCACAGTTCCATGTTGCTCTTATGTCACTGTTCTAAGCACTTTGTACAGATCTGTTTATATATGCACACAATGTGTTACTGTACAGTAAGGATAGTGAGTAGAGTGTCACTGCTAAGTGTCACAGAGTCACCAAAACTACAGGTAAGCACACACACACACACACACAAACAAAAACAAGCTAGCTTGTCCTAATGTTGAGGCCACATTCTGTCCATGATAATCACGGAAACAGTCCTTCCTGTGGAAGCAGAGAGGTACCTGGCAGAAAGAACACATATATGATGTTTCTACTCCTTGTCCCTTTGCTGTCCTGCGACCGTCTTTGATGCACTGCCGACAGACTCTACATCTCCCTTTGATATTTTCTAACTTGTGATGGTCGATGCTGGCCAAGGCAATGGGGGCATCTGGCACTGCTTTGCTGTGCCCTGCTTTGCGCTTCCTGGAGGTGAATCCTGCGCGAAGTTGTTCTGCAGTGTCAGCGCGAAACATCAAGTGGTCATAGGTCTTGTTCACTGGGGCATGAGGTGACACTTCCCAGGTGAGGTAGGCCTGGACAATGCACAAGTTGACCAGAGAATGGAAAATGTAGCGCCACCATTTCTTGTTCTGATGACCAACAGGGTAGTAGGCGCGATACTGGTCTGACTTGTCAACGCCACCCATGTACTTGTTGTAGCTGGCGATGACTGTCGGTGTCACTTTGTCCTCCACTGTCGTCATACCTGGTGGCTGGTTGGTGCTGAGAAGGTAGATCAGACGGTTGTCTTTGTAGACTGTGGCCATCAGCGAGCCCTTCTGCATCTGCAGCAATTTTCCCTTCTCTTTCAATTTGGCAGTCTTGACCTCCTCTGGTAACCCTTTGCGGTTGACGTTGACAGTGGCACAGGCATATGTCCCATTTCGGGCCAGGTGTGTCATCAAGGGGATACTGGTGAAAAAACGATCAAAATACAGGTGCCTGTTTTGATGGTAGAAAGGTGATGCCAACATGTGAACGACTTCATGCCCAAGACTGATGGTGGTGTCTCTGCGACTTGCACGGCCGGTGTAAATATCAAATGCAAGGCAGTATCCTGTCCTGGCGTCACACATCTCCCACACCTTGATGCCCCATTTGGTTGGCTTGGCTGGCATGTACTGCTTGAAAAATATCCGACCCTTGTACCCGATCATTGCCTCATCAATACTTAGTTCACGACCTGGATGGTAGTTGGTCCGGAACAAAGGAAGAATCATAGTGATGAAATTTCTCACCTTGTACAAGGGGTCATAGTCGGGGTGATCACATGCAGGTGTGTTCGATGTGTCGCGCAGATGAAAGTACTGGTTGATTTTGAAAAACCGTGTTTTGGGCATGACACTGCTGATCCAGTTATTCCTGAAGTGAGGGTCGGTTGACCAGTAGCACCACAAACGTGGCAGACGATTGATCCCCATTATGATCAGCACAGAGAGATAGGCCTGCATTTCATCAGGTGTTGTTTCGAACCAAAGAGGGTCAGGTGTGCCCCAGGCTGCTTGTTTTTGTCGGGCATACCTGTTGGTCTCTTCTGCTGCAACCTGAAAAAATGTGATGGGTATAAACAAAAAAAAATAATCCAGAGGGGTGGCAGTGAATGTGCAGGGCCTGTCGGCTGCTGGAATGTGGCCACGTTGGTAGGCTGAGTAGCCGGTCGCCACGTGGTTTGCAGAGTGGCGAGTGGCACATTGTCCTCGGGATCACTTTCACCACTTTCTTCTTGATCGGAACCTAAATGCACATCAGAATCTTCTTCTAATTCTTCACACTCTTCATTCGCATCATATTTCGACACTTCTTCTAATATAAGACCTAATTCCTCCGCTGAATAATCCTCGAACTCACTGGTGCATGCATACGACGCCATTGTGAAAACCGGTCAGTTTCATTCACAACTCTCCACACGCAGTTTCCCTCCTATCTTTGTGAATGGAAGTGGTGCTAGCATCCAAAAATAGCGATGCCAGATTATTGGACTATAGTAGGGAACTTTCCACCAACTTTTAGTGCCTGTTGAGCATAGTCACGGCGTCAGCACATGATGGAAAAGTACCACACACACGCTGCCGGCGCCGGACGCATCGAGGCGCTGCGCGCGCGCGAGCAGTGCCGGCTCCTACCGTTATCAGAAGGAAAGGGTTAAAAAAAATAATAATAAATATAAATTTTTAAAAAAAACATATCTAACAAATCAAGTTACCAAATTTCATTAATATCATTATCTCAAAAAATATTCTAACGCACACACATACTCACATACCTGTCTCCCCCACCCTCTCCCTACATACATCCATGCATGCACACAAACGCCCATTATAATTCCCCCACCTCATTCCCCTGCCCACTCACTCACATACACACACACATTCACACTGTCTCTCACTCTTTCTCATCAAATTAAGGTTTCGTAATGTAATCAAGAAGACATATTACATGTTACACGCACACACGCACACACACACACACACACACACACACACACACACATACACACACACAGAGACACACACACTGCCCGGTAAAATTTTCTCCACTGTCACATTGTCGGTATATATCTTTGGTACATGGTAAATTTATCGTTTTCAGAAGGGGGAAAAGGCATTAACCAGTTGAGTACCTGTAAAACGAGTTGTGGTTTGTTTTTTATAAACTTATAGCATGTTTTAATTTCCTCTACAGGTATAATCTGACAATAGGCATGCTATTTCTGGCTGTGTTTCTTTGTTTTCTTTGTGGATGTCATTATGTCGAGCTGGAAATAGACTTCTTTTTTAGTGCACAAAAGTTATAGTCTTGACTTATGCCTGAACAGTTATCTACAATCAAACTCATTAGGGGAAAAAAAAAAAAAAAAGCCCAGGTACAGAATCTACATTCATTTTCCTTCACAAAAACTATTTTCTTTCTGTATCTCCCATAGTTTTTGTACAATATACATATATTTTTTTTTAATGCAATTACCCCCTAATCCTCAGAATTCCCTGGCAAGGGGAGAGCACTTTTTTTTTTAACAAAATTCTCTGGCACCCAACTGGTTAAAAAAAAAAAGCATCGCAGAATGTTTCAAATGTCGCTCATCCCATGCCCCCCCACGCGTTGTGATGTTGCAGTGTCCTATGCCGCAGCTGTAAGCCAGCATGGCGGCTACCCCGGCCCCTACGGTGCTCAGTCCTCCGCTGCCGCCCAACCCGCACCCCCTACAGGACAGCCACCCACACAGTTCCCCCCCTCCTCCACACACGCCACCGGACAAGCGCCCCCTCCCTCCTCCGCCCGGTACCCCCCCTCCTCCTCCACCACCGCCGCCGCCACCACCCTTGCTGTGGGAGGACCAGGCTCTCAGTACGGGGGTCAGCCCCAGGGGTCGGGAGGTCAGGGGTCGCAGTTGGGTCAGCCTGCAGGTCAGCAGCAGCCCCCTCTGGTGTCTCAGCCTTTCCCTGGGGGTGGTGGTGGTTACATGCAGCCTGGACAGGGTGAGGGCATCGCTGGAAGTGTGTGTGTGTGTGTTGTGGTGTGTGTGTGTGTTTTTGTGTGTGTGTGTTTGTGTGCTCTGTGTGTTTGTGTGTGTGTGTGTGCATGGTTGAGTGTGTGTTTGTGTGCTGTATATATGTAGTGTTTGTGTGTGTGTTTGAGAGAGAGAGAGAGAGAGAGAGTGTTATGAAACATGGTGCGTGTTAATCATGAATGAATTTAGTGTGAAAAGATGGATTGTGTGTTTGCAAATGTGTCGGATTGTGTGTGCATTGGGTGGGAAGGCCTTGGTGTAGGGGGAGGGGGTGTGGGGGGGAGGGATTTATAAAAGATTGTGCAAGTCACGTTAGAATGTGGAATATTTTTGCATTTGTGATTCTGTGGACTAGTAAAAGATAGTGCATGTGAATGTGTTTGATGCCAGCTGTTTGCAGTAAATACAGAGGTTTACAAGACTGTTAAATATATCTGGGACAGAATAAACCCGTATTAGCGAGTTTGATGCCAGCTGTCTTGGTATCTTGGAACAGAATGAGCCAATGATTTGGAACAGTTGGCGTCATGGTGTGTGTGTGTGTGTGTGTGTGTGTATGTACATATGAGTTATAGGATTGAGGTGTGTTGTTGTTGTTTTATATATAGAAAACTAATGAACAGATTATATTTTGTTGTGTGTTTTTTTTAATCTTCTGGTGAAAATATTGATCAACGCCAAAGACATTGCTTAGGTTTATGTACATAAATGTGACTGCAGTTGTGCTTATTTTCTGCTCTAGGTGTTTTTGTTTGTATTTTTCCTCCATTTTGTGCGGGATGGATAGCTACAGTTGTTTAGCCCCTTGTGGTCGGCTGTAAGCAACAATGATAGATTAGTCATTGAGCTATAGGATTTGTTGGTAACAGGTGACGGGCGCCAATGGTTAAAGCGTTGGACTTTCGATCTGAGGGTCCCGGGTTCGGTGAAACCTACATTAAATTACACATACTTAACCATGACCCACTAGTGCAGACTCCGGCAGGGGTCTGACATTCCTGTCCTGTGCAAACTACTATCCGCCTATGCGGAGAAAACGAAAGTAGCTATGGCCGATAACCTCCCAGAAGTAGGTAACCTCCCCTTTGCCCCCCTGACTAGCGCCCTCTTAAATGTGGGTCACGGTAAGTATGTTACTTAAACGTAATTTTAGATAGAAAATTTCGTGTCAAAAGAGGGCGCTAGCCAGGGGGACAAAGGGGAGGTTACCTACTTCTGGGAGGTTATCGGCCGTAGTTTCGTTTTCTCTGCATAGGCGGATAGTAGTTTGCACAGGACAGGAATGTCAGACCCCTGCCGGAGTCTGCACTAGCTGGGTATGTTATTTAAACGTAATTTTAGATAGAAAATTTCCTTTTAAATAGAAAATTTCCTTTAAGTGTGTGATGACTTGATGTCATGTGCAAACAGCCTATGGCCAGTACCCCCAAGGTCAGCCACAGCCACAGCCACAGCCACATCAGCATCAACATCAGCAGCAGCAGCAGCAGCCACAGCAGCAGGGACAGGGCATGTACCCCCCAGGCACAGCACCCCCACCCTCCCCTGGACAGCCTCAGCAACAACCCCCACCACCACCACCACCACAGCAGCAGATGCCCCAACCTGGCTATCCCTCTGGGGCCTGGAACATGCAGGTGTGTGTTGACATGTTGGGTCGTGTGTGTGTTTGTGTGTGTTGTGTGTGTGTGTGTGTTGTGTGTGTGTGTGTGTTTGTTTGTGTGTGTGTGGTTTGTGTGTGTGTGTGTTGTGTGTGTGTATGTGTATGTGTGTGTATGTATGTGTGTGTTGTGTGTGTGTATTTGTGTGTGTGTATGTGTGTGTGTGTGTGTGGTGTGTGTGTGTGTTTGTATGTGTGTGTTGTGTGTGTGTGTGTATGTATGTGTGTGTTGTGTATGAATGTGTGTGTTGTGTGTGTTTGTGTGTGTGTGTGATTGATGGATGCCTACAACTACACAAACAATGCCTGTATACTCTTCTTCTTCTTCTCTGTTCATGGGCTGCAGCTCTCACGTTCGCTCGTATGTACACACAAGTGGGCTTTTATGTGTATGACCATTTTTACCCCACCAGGCATACTCTTGTTTTCAGGGGTGTGCATGCTGGGTATGTTGGGTATGTCTTGTTTCCATAACCCACCGAACACTGACATGGATTACAGGATCTTTAACGTGTGTATTTGATCTTTTGCTTGCGTATTATGCACACGAAGGGGGTTCAGGCACAAGCAGATCTGCACATAATGTTGACCTGGGAGATCGGGAAAAAATCTCCATCCTTAACCCGCCAGGTGCTGTTATCGAGATTCGAACACGGGACAGTCAGATTGAAAATCCATCGCTTTAACTACTCGGCTGTTGCGCCCGTCCCTGCATACTCGTAATGTAAATGAGACAGAGAGAATGGAAAGGTCAGTGTCTATGTCTGTGTGTTGTGTTCGGGGACCTAGGCAAGCAGTCACCGCAGTCACCCAAGACTGATGGATACCTACAAACTACACAAACTGTGTGTGTGGTGTGCAGGGCCCAGGACAGCAGAAGGTGGTGGGGGGGTTCCCCTCTCCCCCCGGCCCCACCCAGCAGCCTGGCGGAGGGCCCTCCCCTGCAGGACCGAACCCCTATTCCCGGGGTCCTGGCTACGGGGCCGGCTACCCCCGCCCCGCCCCCAGCTACCAGCAGGGCTACCAGTGACCCCCTCCTGACCTGACTGACCCCAACTGCCAGTGATCCTTGACCTGACCCCAGCTGCCAGCAAGGCTACCAGTGACCCCCTGGCCTGACCCCAGCTACCAACAGGGTTACAAGTGACCCCTGACCTGACCTTAGCTACCCACAAGGCTACCAGTGACTGCTGATGATACTTCAGCTAGAATCCTCTTGCTTCCTGAGGAATATCTCCTTCCAGGAGAATTCCCCCCCCCCCCACCCCACCCCCGGACCCCTGCCACAACTGTTTGGCTCTAGCGTTGGAGAATCAGAATGCCTGCCAAGGCAGTTTGCTGTGTCTAACTCTAGGACAGTTGATCTTGCTGTTGATTTCAGAATTTTTCCTGTCTTCCTTGTGCTAGGGTGTTTGTGTTTTGTTTTGTCTGTTTTTCAGCGTGCTGGACCATGGCTTTGTGGGGGTTTTTTCAGGCCTCAGAGACTTCTGTCCTTTTTGCCAGTATTAATTTCTCATCAGGCATTGTTTGGAAAACCGTCAGGAAGTTGTTGAAGGTATTACTTTACGTACTTACTGCCTATTGTGGCATGTGGGGTGGTGGCAAAAAAAACACCACTCATGTCTGTTTTGGGCTGTTCTCTGAATGGTAACCCAGGTATGCTTCAGGGTCTTAAGTTCTCCTTCCACAGTTCTGCTCTAGGTGTTCTTTGGTCTTCCTCTCTTGTGTCTACCTTCTGGTGTTCAGTGAAGGGCTGTGCGGGTGATGTGACCTTGGTCTCTTCACGCGGCGTGTCCAATCCTTTTTTCCACCACCTACTGTGCTTGTTCAGATTATCGGATTGACTTGGGGTTTTCTCTGTGTCATTTAAAAAAAAAAAAATTAAGTATTGAATTGAATGTCTGGCCTAAATGAAAGGATTTGGTTCATCCATTTTAGTTTGACGTTCCGCGTGGAAGAGTGGTCCTTAACTCACTCAGTACGGTCAGTCCTCTCTTCTCCTCTACACAGAATCCTCGGATGTCCAGTGGGTGTTTGAATGACCCAACCTTTAGCTTCCGTCGTCAGAACTGTGGTATTCTTTGTCAACATTCACCTCTTCAGTATAAGAGCGTTCTGCTTGCAATATTTTGATGATGGTAATGATGTATGCGAAGCCTGTATCCCCTACTGCTGTGATGCCAGTTTCTTTCTCTTTGGCTTGTTCATGAGATTTTCTCATAATCTTAATCAGATGGGTTATTTTTTCTGGTGTTTTGAAATGGAATTGGTATTTTTGTAGATGCATTTTGCTCACTTCTATTGATTAGTTGTTATAAAATTGTTGTGCTGGTTCTGACAACGCATGATATATTGCATCAGTCATGTGTTTTTTTTTGTGGATCAGATTGTGAACTATATATCTGCATTGATTCTGAAGTCATGTATTTGTGATAACCATGTGTGCTGTTGATGTAAGTTTTTTTTTGTTTTTTGTTTGTTATGAATCAATTGATTTCAGCTGTGTTGTTGGTGATGTAGGGGGTTATGATTATGCTTGTTCTGACACTGAGTATGATTATTGTGACAGCTGATTTTGACAGCAGCGGAGATTCTGAGATGCGAATTACGTTGTTGTTGTTTTGTTTTTTTTTGTCAGGCTCAGTGGCAATCAGAAGAAAGTTAATTGTTCTATGAGAGGCAGACTTGGAGATGATGATGGTGGTAGAGAGGTGTTGTGACACAGGATCTGTGATGTGTGTTGGGGACAGGCAGGGTGTGTGTGTGTGGGGGGGGGGGGGGCGTGGCCAGTTGTGTCAGCGTTCCACAGCACGTTTATTTTGCAGGGTCTGTTCTCTTTTGTTTTCGTGTCTCTGTGAGTTCCGATGAATGTATTGTGAGGATTGTGAAAGGAAATTTTGGTTTTCCATGCCTGTTATATATATATATATATAGATATAGATAGAGAGAGAGAGAGATACATACATACATACTTACATACATACATACATACATATAATGTGTGTTATGTTTGTGTTGCTCAGGTAACAGGTCAATGTCAGAGGCTTGTCATAGGTTCACGTGTTTGTATGTGACTGTGCTTGTGCCTAATTTTCTTTTCATGTTTTTTTGGTTTGTTTGTTTGTTCGTTTGTTTGCTTTTTTTTCTTAACCATTTTATTCTTAGCTTCATTGTGACCAGTATTTATTTTTTCAGCCCTTTGTGGAGGGTGGGGCTAAAAATGACAGAGATTAAAGTATTGACTGCAGGTTCCTATTGTGTGGAGTAGAGTGAGTCCGAAAGTCCAAGTGAGTCAGAAAGCTCCGGTGCACTCACACTGTCCATTGAATGTGATGTGGGCAGCATGTCTCTGGCTTTCTCTCTTTTTTTTTTTTTTTTTTTTTAACTTTTTGGATATACGTAGAATACTACGCCAAAGTTTTGCTTTTTGCGAACATTTTTTGTGTGTGTGTGTGTGGTTTTTACGCTGCCTGTCCAGATCACTTAGCTTTTTGTTTTGGTTGGTTGGTTTGTTTTCCTACTTTTCATGCGGTTAAATGCTTTTCCTTTCGTATTTTCCTTTTTCATCCCTTGTATGGCTTTGTTTGACCTTTGTATTTTTCCTCTTCTTTATGTTAGAAAAGTTTTCCTTTTGTATTTTTCCTCCTCATTATCTTAGAAAAGTTTTCCTTTTTTTTTTCTTCTTCTTCTTCTTCTGCGTTCGTGGGCCGCAACTCCCACGTTCACTCATATGCACACGAGTGGGCTTTTACGTGTATGACCGTTTTTACCCTGCCATGTAGGCAGCCATACTCCGTTTTTGGGGGGTGTGCATGCTGGGTATGTTCTTGTTTCCATAACCCACCAACGCTGACATGGATTACAGGATCTTTAACATGCGTATTTGATCTTCTGCTTGTGTATACACACGAAGGGGGTTCAGGCACTAGCAGGTCTGCACATATGTTGACCTGGGAGATCGTAAAAATCTCCACCCTTCACCCACCAGGTGCCGTCACCGTGATTTGAACCCGGGAACCTCAGATTGACAGTCCAACGCTTTAACCACTCGACTATTGCGCCCGTCATTTTTTTTTTTTCTCCTCTTTTTCCTGTCTTGGTGAAGCAGGTGTTGGGAAGGAGGTGACAGGTGCAATGCACCAGCAGTAATGGGGAAAAAAATGAACATGACACACATGTACGTGTTACCTCTAGGCCATCACTCCACTTGGTTGTCAGAGCGGTAGTATGATTCATTTCATTTTAGGCTACTGTTTTATTCATACCAAGGGTTAGCACTCAAGAAGCCTGACCAGTGTGCATTATGAGTTTGGGTTCTGTTGTAGGTTCTGTTGTGTAGGTATTTGTATTTGTATTTCTTTTTATCACAACAGATTTCTCTGTGTGAAATTTGGGCTGCTCTCCCCAGGGAGAGCGCGTTGCTAAAATACAGCGCCACCCATTTTTTGGGGTATTTTTTCCTGCGTGCAGTTTTATTTGTTTTTCCTATCGAAGTGGATTTTACTACAGAATTTCACCATGAACAACCCTTTTGTTGCCGTGGGTTCTTTTACGTGCGCTAAGTGCATGTTGCACACGGGACCTCGGTTTATCGTCTCATCCGAATGACTAGCGCCCAGACCACCACTCAAGGTCTAGTGGAGGGGGAGAAAATATCGGCGGCTGAGCCGTGATTCGAACCAGCGCGCTCAGATTCTTTCGCTTCCTAGGCGGACGCGTTACCTCTAGGCCATCACTCCACTTGGTTGTCAGAGCAGTAGTATGATTCATTTCATTTTAGGCTACTGTTTTATTCATACCGAGGGTTAGCACTCATGAAGCCTGACCGGTGTGTTGGGTTTATGTGTAGGTCAGATATCTATTCCCATCCCCCACCCCACACCCCCATGGAATCGCCTGCGTGAATCAGGGAATCCATCAGGCAAGGAGACTGGGCAGTCTCGAAAAAACTTAGCCGTATGGAGAGCACAGGAACAGGAGTCATGATGGCTGCCGGAAAAAGAGGGCACTAGCCAGCGGGACAAGGGGAGGTTACCTACTTCCGGGAGGTTATCGGCCGTAGTTGCTTTCGTTTTCTCCACATAGGCGGATAGTAGTTTGCACAGGACAGGAATGTCAGACCCCTGCCGGAGTCTGCACTAGTTGGGTCACAGTAAGTATGTTATTTAAACGTAATTTTAGATAGAAGATTTCCTTTTTTTAATGCAGATATATAGTCTGCTTGCTTTGACACCTCTTTGAAACTGTAGTTGTGATGTAGGTTGTTATTTCAGTTTGCTATGAGTGTGTTTATTTTGGATGGTCAGGATCTGTGTTCGTTTCGTCTGTGGAGTAATACACTGTGGAATGTTATATTTGTTTGGTGGCGCGGCCTCTGTGTAGCACTGGAATTAACAAGAGAAAAATAAGAGGAAGTGTGAATTTGATTTATGAGCCTGTGATGCTGTTCATGATATGCATTCAAAACTTGAGAGAGTTGAGTTCTTGTTTGTTGTTTGTTTTTTTGTTTTTTTTGAGCGGCGGTTGTAATGTATGTGTGTTTGAGTATATATGTCTTTTGTGTTTTTGTAAGTGTGGGTTAGTATCTGTAGTGTATGCATGTGTGTGTGTGTGTGTGTGTGTGTGTGGATTACAAAATTTGCATCGCAGGGAAGGATGATGATGGAGAACAGTGCATGGAGCAGTGAAGTCACACTTTTGGTGTATGTTAGTTTGTACATTGTTAACTCTGCTTTGCATTGCACTTTTCAGTTTAATCAGTTTTCATTTAGTCATATTGAGGTCTTCGTATTGTGTATCTGCTATTTTGGATGGTTTTACTTTTGGTGTGTATTTACATCTCTGAGTTGGCATCTTGCTGTCAGCTGAGGTGTAAATTTGAACTGCATTATAATGAGCTGACCATTGACGAAACAATCACAGTATAGTTTTTAGATAATATGAACTTGTAGATCTGTTTCCTCAACAGTTGTTCTGCTGTTGAAATTGTACATCTGAGAAATGAAAATGTATTATCACCCATATATCACGAAGTATTGAAGTATTTTGTGTAATTGCATTTGTTTTGTGGGTTTTTTTTTCAAATATACATATATTTAGTCATTGTTTTTTGTTTCTGTTAGTGTGCTCTCCCACCACTCTACCCCTACCTTTCCGCCGCTCTACCCCTACCTTTCCGCCGCTCTACCCCTACCTTTCCGCCGCTCACCCCCATACCTTTTTCCCACCCCTAATCTCCCATCTTACCCCCTACACCCAATGGGCGCAACAGCCGAGTGGTTAAAGCGTTAGACTTTCAGTCTAAGGGTCCAGGTTCAGATCCTGGTCATAGTGCCTGGTAGATGAAGGATGGAGATTTTAACAATCTCCTAGGTCAACAGATGTGCAGACCTGCTAGTGCCTGAACCCCCTCTGTGTGTATAGTATATGCACCCATTGCATCTAAACCCATGCAGAAGATCTTACATGCATGTTAAAGATCCTGTAATCCATATGGGTTATATAAATAAGAACATATTCGGCATGCATATCCACCCCCTGCCCCCCAGCTCCCCACACCTCCACTCCCACCCCAACTTCTTCTTTATTCATGGGCTGCACATCACTCATATGTACATGAGTGGGCTTTTACATGTATGACCGTTTTTACCCTGCCATGTGGACAGCCAAACAGAGTATGACTGCCTACATGGTTGGGGTAAGAGCAGTCAAACGTGTAAAAACCGACTCATGTATGCATACTGCCGTCAAAAGAGGGCGCTAGCCAGGGGGACAAAGGGGAGGTTACCTACTTCCGGGAGGTTATCGGCCGTAGTTGCTTTCGTTTTCTCCGCATAGGTGGATAGTAGTTTGCACAGGACAGGAACGTCAGACCCCTGCCGGAGTCTGCACTATTTGGGTCACGGTTAAATATGTGTAATTAAAATGTAATTTTAGATAGAAAATTTCCTATGCAAGTGAATGTTGGAGTCACAGCCCATGAATGAAGAAAAAAAAGGATCATCTCCACCCCCTTTTCCTGTCATCCCTTCATAAAGTTTATGATAACCTTGAAGTATTAAATTACAGTTTGCGTACTGTATTACTGTTTGTATCTTGTATGTACATAAATGTAGAAGAAGTGTGGACAAGAATATAGGATGGAATATACAATCTTCATATCATTAACTGTCACATCCTCCTGGTTTGTTGCAGTATATGAACAGGGTATTCCTCAGATAGTGACAGACAGTTATCGCCAACTTGAGTCAAACATGAGGCTGTGAGTGTGAGAGAGAGATGTGAAGCATTAACACATTTTCAGCAAGGTCTAAGTTGTTCTAGATGGTTCTTAGCCAGATGAAAGGTACTTACCATCATCTTTAGAAATGCTAATTTTCCTGATACAGATTGGGAGAAACTGTGTTGTGAAGATTAAAAAAACAAAAAACAACTGAATACCATTGTAATTCGTGCAAGATGAGACATATTACAGGCATTATTTTTAGTTTTGCAAGATGAGATATGCTTAATATTACAAGCAATATTGCAACTTGTGCAAGATGGGATATAATTATTACAGGCATTATCATGACTTGTGCAATTCAGTATGATCTATATTTGATATTACAAGCAATATTATAACTTGTGCAAGAAGGAACATTTTACAGACATTAGAAATTGTGTGAGATGAGATAGATTTAAAATCACAGGCAATATTGTAACTTGTGCAAGATGAGATAAATTGCAGACATAACTCGTGCAAGATGATATAATTATGTTTGATATCACGGGCAGTGTTGTAACTTGTGCAAGATGGGATATATTACAGGCATTGTTGTAGCTTGTGTAAGATGAGGGTAATGTTCAGTTTTACAGGCATTATCATAACTTGTGTAACTTGGATAATGTACAGTACATCCTCGTATTGTAGGCACAAATTCTTTGTACAGTCTAAAATACACATTGATGTGTTGGACGGTGACCATTCCCTGGGTTTCTTAGTTGCTTTGTTCTTCCATGATCTATTTTACCTCAATTCATTAAAAGTTAGTTGAAAAAATTAGAAAAGTGAGAGAAATATTCGAGGAAGAAATGGAATGATAAATTATTGAGTGACTTGGCACACACAAAAATGTGTCAAATTCTGTCTGTAATTTCTGTGTATGACAGATTGATATGCTGATATTGTTTTTAGGGTTGAAAATTCAGTTCATTTGTATTGATAGAAAGGACAGTCAAACATTTACAACAACAACCAACAAAATAACGAACACATTTTTAAAAGAATTCTTGCTCTGCGCTTGCCTGTCTATATAAAATTTGATGAACCATGACATTTAAGACAGAAGTTGTGTGTATTGTTTGAAAGAATTTGTTGCTATTTCATTTTGTCACCTGCGCAAGAAATTGTCTTTCGTTGTTTGTTTTTTTTGCCAATGAAATTTATGTTTGCAATCATGTTATTTTTAATAAATCATACACAGTATAACTGGAAAGATAAATTAATTATTTGCATGTTTTTGCACTTCAAAAAAAATTTTTTTTATACAATTTCAATCAATTTTACACAAAGAAAACAAAACACACAGCATTGCCAAAAAGAGGAATATGTTGATGTGGATAGCAAGTTGACATATTATGAATGATGGGTGGGATACTTTCGTGTATACTTTTCTTTCTTTTCTATTAAATTTTTTTTTTTTTTTTTTTTTTTTTCATTTAAAGCAGATGTAGTGTTGGTGATCTGGATCAGTCTGCATGTTCTGACGCCTCTGTGAAACTGAAACTGAAACTGAAATGTGTGTGTGTGATGCTTGGAGGTGGGGTTTTTTGTTGTTTTTTTCTTTTTCCCTCAGTGAGGTGGTGGGGCTGATCGTGTACTGTGTTGAAGTGGTGTGAACGCATGTAGAGGACTGAAGAGTGTGGTAGTTGATGGTGATAGATCGCTGTAGCTTGCTTTTTTTGCCATTGAAGAACCAGGTCTACTGCTGTTGCAGTGTTCTTGTCTGATTCGCCTATTCCCGATTTGCCTATTCCCAATTCGCCTATTCCTGTCCGTCTATGTACAGTACTTGAAAAAACATTATTTGCTGGTTTATGAATAAAAAAAATAAAAAATTGAAATTAAAATTCAAATAAAGAGAGAGAGAGAGACCCAAGCTTTGACACGCAGGGGAGTGCGGGGGGGTCTAAAAGTTAAATGCTTATGATGTGGGGGGGATTTCTTCCCCAATTCATTCAGTTTTCAGCTTCTCCAAAAAGTCCATTTTTACATTGATGTGCATGCCTCTTTGCTCTGTTGGCAATCTGAGCATTGGTATCTGTCCTCATACTTTTTTTTTTTTTTATTAACACTCACTCATGTAAGGATTGTGAGTGTGTCTCTTTGTGTGTAAGGGTGTATGTGTTTTGAGAGAGATAGAGAGGCTGA
This sequence comes from Babylonia areolata, assembly GCF_041734735.1. NCBI lineage: Eukaryota > Metazoa > Mollusca > Gastropoda > Neogastropoda > Buccinidae > Babylonia > Babylonia areolata. The sequence continues at coordinate 42,911,853 of NC_134881.1, read as the reverse complement.
ATAGGCAAAATGGGAATGGCGGGTAGGCGAAGCTGGAGTAAAATTCTCAAGAGGCTATTAAGGGTGGCTGCACTAAAGAGATGATGAATGAGGTGAATCAGAGACGTGATCTGTCGTCGTAGAGGACTGGGGAGTGTGATGGTGGGTGGGGTTGTTCATGTCTTCCTTCCTTTTCCTGTATGTACTAATGTAGAGAAGACAGAGCAGCTGTGGATTGTGAGCTGAAGAGATTACTGCTGGAATGGTGGTGCTTTATGGAGCTCAGGCGCATGGCTTGTGTAGATATGACTGCTGCCTCTGTTATCAAAATAAATATTTTGAACCTACTCAGTGTGTGTGTGTGTGTGTGGTGTATTTATTATCTATGCATTTGCACTTTTGGGTGACTTTTTAATATACTGGAGTGTCAAACAATGCTAGTTTTACTGAGTACTTATTAGCCTTCAGTGTGTATCATGTGCCAGTCACATTTTGCATGGGGAAACACCCAGCACTACTTTTCTTTTTTCACTTCTTTTACACACATATATATATAGTGAGAGAGGGGGGGGGGAGATAGAGAGACTGAAAGAGGGGGGAGAGAGAGACAGACAGAAAATGAGAGAGCGAGAGACAATCTGACAGAGAGGGGGAAAGAGGGGGGAGAGAAAATGAGAGAAAGAGAGAATGAGTGAGAGACAGAGAATCTGACATAGAGGGGGGAGACCGAAAATGAGGGAGGGATGGGGGGGAGGGAGGGAGGAGAGAGTGAGAGAGAGATGGGGGGGGGAGAGAGAGAAAGAAAGAGAGAGACAGAGCGTTTCTCTGTGCGCTGCTGCTCAACTCTGAAGGCAGACGGCTGGTAAAAAAAGATACGAGAACACGTCAAGTCATCGTTCCCCAACACATCTTTGATCAAGTATAAAGCATTATCACTTACAAATATATACATTATACATTAGTATTTGACTGTTTCTGGGTCTTTGCGAGAGGGACTAACAAGACAGGGTAGTATCGGGCGTATGGCAGGGGGGATATCAACACAGGGGACTATCGAGCTGACACCCAATAAATGCAATACAGTGCCTGCATAATAATAATATAGTAATAATACAATATTTCCCAAGAATACATTCTTGAGATGGGAGTCTCCGGAACTTAAGCCTCATCCTTCTTTCTCTTCGTCCTGACACACTTTACACCGAGAGGAAAAAAGCCCAATGAAGGAGTCTGTCAAAATGATTGCTTCAATCACCTCCCTTCACTCCCTGTGTGTGTGTGTGTGTGTGGTGTGTGTGAGTGTGTGTGTGTGTGTGTACACTACTCGGGCGATTAAAAGAAAAAGAAATCCAGTTCCTTTCATAAGTAGACATGGGTCTTTTTAGATTTCGTGACTTAACTTCTATCTGGTGCTCTGTGTGTGTGTGTGTGTGTGTGTGTTTGAAGTATTGAAAGCATCATGTAACAGTCTCAGGAAAAAAAATATATGATAATAGAAGACACCACACAGGATACTGAGAAATGTCAAAGTGAGAAAGACCTTGACATAACCTTTGATGATAAATCATCATTTGACATGCAGGATATAATGAATAAAGCCAACCGAATGATAGGAGTAATTAAGAAAGCATTTCCCTATTTAGATAAAAATATATTTCTTAAATTATATAAAGTGTTGGTTAGATCACAAGTAGAACTGACTAAGCGCGTTGGGTTACGCTGCTTATCAGGCATCTGCTCAGCAGATGTGTAGCATATATGGATTTGACCAAACGCACTGATGCCTCCTTGAGCAACTGATACTGATACTGATACCATACCTCAAGAGACAGTCTATAGCTATAGAAAGGGTGCAAAGAAGAGCAACGAAGTTATTTAAAGAATACAAAAATATGAGCTAGCAACAGAGACTTACATACTTAAATCTGTATACATTAAAGGGTAGAAGGCTTAAATTGATATCATTCAGTCATTGTAAATAATATTTTTAGAATGTCAGATTATGATAGTGCAAGAAATTTAATGATGAAAATATGTAAGGAGCACTGTAATATTAACCTAAGGACAAATTCATTTGCTGATAGAATTGCACAATTAATATGGAATGCACTACCAAGTGTAACTAAACTTGCACAAAATACTGTGTTAAAAAATCTCCTTGACATCAATTTAAGAATTTTTTTTTATAGACTTTGACGAATGAATTACAGTAAATGAAAACGTAGGTGTATCCCACAAATAAAAGGAGACAGATATGGAAGGGGACATAAAAAGGCCGTGAGGTCTTGGCAGTCAAACTGCCAGTCCATACACTAGCACTACTACGACTACTACTACATGAGCTTAATCATAAGGTGTCAATGAGTGAGGTGAACAAAATTCACTTGTTACTGACACTCAGCTCCGAATTGAGAACCAGTTTTATTTGCACGCAAGTTCACACACACACACACACACACACACATTCCCAATTGGACGAGAAATTCTCAAACAGTTGATTGTCATTTCGCTGCAGTGTTGCGTATTTATTTCCGGAAGCACCTGTTTGCAGTGAAAACGTAAACAGTGGGCAGCAGATGTGACAGATTGGACAGTTCGACATTTAATCCTCCCAACAGTGTGCGTACTGTCTGATTAACGCTGTGTTTTCTATTGGAGCTTTGTAATTTGTCGCACGCTTCATGCGTTGTTTTGCTCTCTGAAAGCGACAGCATATTTCAATAACTGGCAATGTGTGAGCGATTTTCAGTGGGGGTGTGACTATCGATGACCGAGTGAACGAATGTAATTGATTGCCGCACACTGCACAAAAGTAGTTAACTATATTTAGCCAGAGAGGAACTGCGCAGTCACTGTGAATCGAAAGGTCTGTGACTGCTGTGTCTCTCATTCCCGGCTAGCTTCTTTTTTCAGTCCCTTCTACTATTTTCTGCATTGTACCTCACTTGCCGCAAGCAGTGCAACTTGAGAAGTGTACGAGTTGCTCCAGATGCAAGGTGCATGGGAGTCAGTTTCAACGAGGGTCATAGCATGTGGACCAATCCATTTACGCTACATCGCGTCTGCTTACTTGACTTGACTTGACTATTAGACGATCATTTGATTTCCTAACTGAGACAACTTTTGTTCAGTTGTAGAAGAGCCTCGTCCGACCACTGTTGGAATATGGCCACTGTGTCTGGCAACCGTTTCACAAAACGCTATGTAGTGACATTGAGGACGTCCAGAGGCGAGCAACAAAACTCCTGGGCTCACTGAAGGAGAAGCCTTACCCCGAGAGACTGAAACTGCTGGGGCTGCCAAGTCTGGAACACGGGAGGCTGCGAGGGGACATGATCGAAGTATTTAAATACCTTCACGGTCATTATGACGCACAGAGGCCAGTGTTCCAGTCGTCACTTAGTGGAAACCTCAGAGGCAACACCTTAAAGCTCCAAAAACAACGCTTTCGCCTTGATGTCAGGGGGAATTATTTCTCTAACAGAGTAGTGACACAATGGAACGGTCTCCCAGACTCCGTGGTCCTGGTGCCATCAGTCAACGCCTTTAAGAGCCGCCTAGATAAACACTGGAGGGGCCTACCTGGTCTGTACAACCCAGCTTGTCAGGCAACTGATTTGGTCTAGCCGCGCTCGCCACGCATGCAACCAATTCAGTAATAGTTCTTTAGGAACACGAACAGGCCTCGGGAGAGGCCTAAACCGTTGTCTAGTCAAGTCAAGTCAAGTCAAGATTGAGGCCCCCTTCAAGGGCCTGTTCGTCGTCCTAGATCTATTTACTTATGCGCATGTGACTTGCGGGCAATGGCAAGTACAAAGGTGGTGGTTAACACTGGCAGGCAGGAACATACACTAAAGGTAGCTCAGTCCAGTAGCTGTCCATGCGGCTTTTAAAAGAGTCAACAGATGTCACCACAGAGTCTGGTAAACCATTCCAGGTGTTAATAACTCTTTCGGGGAAGTAGTTTGCTCTGATTTTTATCTAATTTCAAAGCATTGCCTCTGAGATCACGTGTGGACACCAGTTTGAAGCTAAGTCGAGAGACTGAGTAAAACCCATGCAAGTATTTGTATACCTCAATAATGTCTCCACAGAGCCTCCTGTGTTCCAAGCATGGTAATTTTAGTTCACGCAGACTCTCTTGTTGCTCTGCGCTGAACATCCTCAGTGTCACTACATAATGACTTATGCATAGGCAGCCATATACAGTGCCGATATTCAAGTAATGGGCGCACTAAACTCTTGTACAGCTGGACAAATATTTTCTCATTGAGGTGGTCAAATGATCTTCTAATCACACCCGCTATCCGTCCTATTTGCCTTTGCTGTGGACTGTGGGCTACCTGTTCCCAGAATGCCAGCTTTGAGTCAATGATAACTCCTAGGTCTCTCTCAGCGTCACTTTGCTTCATCTGTATCCTTAAAAAAAAAAGAAATATCACACACACACACACACACACACACACACACACACACACACATATATATATATATATATGAGATGACATATGAGATGGCATATGAGATCTGATACAAATTGAGCATATGTAGAGTTTTATTTATAATTATCTATTTTATTTACTACCCTTTTGGGTTTGTTAATTGTACGCACTGTGCATATGTAACTGTATGTATGCATGTGTATGTATGTACAGTAGGGACATTAGAAATATACCAGGTCATTAAAAGAGCCAAATATTACATCGCATTTATTATATATTAAAGGAATGTCAATCTGTAGAAGTCACACAAACATGTAAACTGTAAAATAATGTGAAACAAAACAAAACAAACAAAAAAAACCAACCACCAATATGATGAATGCATGCTGATGCGCCAACACACACACACACACACACACACACACACACACACACACACACACAAAGAATATACAATTAGCCATTTAAATTGCATTAATTTTATTTATTTCAGTAATTATGGTTAAATGGTTATACAGTTTGAAAGGAATACTAAGTTTTTAGGTTTGGTTCTGCAAATTATGTGTCATTTGATCTGTTCACCTAAAATTTAATGAGTCATTTTCAAAGTCAGTGGGTCAGAAAAAATAATCCTTTTTTTCTTGCCCAGTGGCAACCCTTCACACCCCTACCCCCACCACTCAGTGTGTGTTTTTATTTGTCTTTGACACTTTTGTATAAACACGCACATGCACACATGTGAAACAGTATTTATGTGTGTGTGTGTGTGTCATTGTTGGTCTTGTAGTTGTGCTGTTGGCTTGCAACGGAAATGTTTCCTGTTTAAACAGACATGCATTTATGTGTGTACTTGCATATTCTCCACTCACTGAAAGGTAGAAGAGTAAGAGGAGATTTGATTGAAACTTATAAGATATTAAATAACATAAATGATGTAAATGCAAGACATATCTTTAGAATGTCGGACTGTGATAGTACAAGGAACTCAGTAAAGAAAATTTGTTCAGAACACTGCAACACCAACAGTAGAAAAAAATTCATTGGCTAACCGCAAACCGAATTGCACAAACATGGAATGCACTACCAACCAAAGTTAAACTTGCACAAAATACTAACATGTTCAAAAATCTCCTTGACACCAACACCATCTTAAAAGAAAATTTTTTTGATTATGATGAATAAAACAGTTTCTTACAGAAGTGTACTTGTGTACCCTGCCCAGCAACTGTTTTCAGTTTTCAGTAGCTCAAGGAGGCGTCACTGCGTTCGGACAAATCCATATACGCTACACCACATCTGCCAAGCAGATGCCTAACCAGCAGCGTAACCCAACGCGCTTAGTCAGGCCTTGAGGCACAGCAACAACAAACAAAAGAAAAAGAAAATAAATAAATAAAATATAATGGAAGAAGTGAAGGTGAAGATTCGATGGGGACATAAAAAGGCCGAGAAGTCTAGGCAGATGACTTGCCAGTCCCTATACTACTACTGCTACTACTACTACTGCTACTACTTGTGGGATGAAGGAATATTACCCTAAAACAGTCAACACACACACACACACACACACACACACACACACACAAGCGCATGCACACACATACAGTTATTGGCTAACACACTCATCCCTTTCCTTCCTCTATACACAAATATCCACACACCAATCACAGGATGTGTAATGCACAGCCTGCTCTCAATTGCAAATAGTACGTGGATAAGTGCAGAACAATTGCAAAGGTTTCAGACAAAATGACTCCAGTGCAAGTTTCAGAACAGTTTCAAACTTCCAGATGAAAGTATTTTCTAACCCTCTCAGAATCTCTTCCCCTCTGCAGCACTCACATAAGCTGGATTTGTGGAAACAAGTGAAACAAAAACAACAAAAAGTGAAAGTAAGTGTCGGTGAATTCACATGATCACAGTCACAATATTGGTTCTCTTTCATATTTTGGAAAAAAAAAACAACACTTTTTACTGTCAGATTTAGTGATAATATATAGTGCACTGTGAAATCATCTGTGCTGATGGAAAAAAAAAAAAAAAAAAAAGAATGCCAAGGCAAGGGTGGAATAATTTTGTGTTGTCAGTGACGATAGTTCATTCTTGTGGGTTGTGTCAACAGCCACAACTATTGTGATCCGTCCAACGTGCAGTTATCCATGCAGATTCTGTGCCTTTGAACTGGTGTCAGAAAACAGATACTATGATGATTAAATGGAGTTGGCAATAAGTGTTCTGGGGAAATCAGTCTTCTTGGTAGACCATTGTGTGAGCCTGTGTGTTTGCTGTGATGTGGAAGCCAGCAAAGATTGTTGTCCGCCCTGGCGCTGGGTTCCACTGCAGTTCACAACATGCAGGTGATGGTGGCTGTGTGAAAATGTCATCACTGGTTTTCAGTGCATGCCTCAAAGGTTGTTTGTTTGCAGTGTTCATCTGATCAGTGTCAAACTGCAAAGGAACAACAGCAGCAATTTTTTTCCTGGAATTTGAAACTTGATTGTTTTGCAGGAGATTGATTTAAAAGTACAAAAGGCCTTTTGGTCTGACCAAATTGCTAAAAATCAGTATGTCCAGGCTGCGTCATTGTTGGGTCTTTTCAAATTTGTTTGTGTCAGTGACCAGCTCCAAGCCTAAACCTGGAGTACTTGACCTTTCTGTAGTGTGTTCAGATCAGTTTTGTTTTCTTTGATTGTTTCTTTCATAAAGATTGTTTCTTTCATAAGTTAGCATGCATAAACTGTGAGTTATGATTTGTGAATGGGTGATTTTATAGTAGATTAGTAACTTAAGATATATCATATCACTTATATCATTATTAACAATTAAAATGTCCTATCACACAATTATGCAATCTGTTTCAGAAATCAAAAGGCTTTCCTGTTTCCATTACAGTTGCAGATGCAAGACCATTTTCTGCACATGTAAAAAAAATATAAAAAAAAAGAAAGAAAGAAAAGAAAAGAAGTGAACGTGAAAAGAAAGATACCCACAGTGAACCAGAAGCATGGCCTCCCCTGCACCACTACCGGAAGCAGAACGTCAGCGCCTGCAGAGCGATGCCGACACCAACGAAGCTGATGCCTCCCTCATCCAGTCGGCCCCACCGGCCGGCCAGCTCGGCCGCAACGGCTTTTACTCCGACCCTATCCTAGATGGCACGGCCGAGAACCCCTATGCTGACACCACAGAGTCCGACTGTGGCCTACGACACCTTCCGCTGTACGAGGTTATCCCCAGGCCCTGGCAGTCGTACCGCCAGATCCAGATCGCTTCCTACGTCAGCGTCGTCCTCTTTCTGTTTACGGGCATCTTTGCCATCAAGTTTGCCCACCGAGGGCGCATGCACCAGTCCAAGGGGCTGATGGGAATGGCGCAGAAAGACCTGCGCCTGGCCACGCGCCTGATCTACGCCAGTGTGGCTCTGGGTGTCGTTCTCTACCTGATCATCATCCCCGTGGCTGCCAGTTAGAGAGAGGGTGGTGGGTTTCGTGATTTATTGACCCTGAATCCTTGTTCCAGCAGCCCTGACTGTAGTGTGTGTGTTCACTGTATATGAAAATTTTTTTGATACATCATTTCTTATTGGGGTTTTTTTTTGGTTTGTTTGTTTTTTGTGTGTGTGTGTTTTTTTTAAGTACTCATTTAACTAGATTTCTTTATATAACCAGGACAAATAAAACCCACCAATTTTAACCACTATCTAAATGCACTTAGTGCATATTTGTGGAGATAGGAAAGATGCGTGAATTACCGTTTCTTTTTCTTTCTTCAATTTTGTTTGATTTCCTTGGGAAGTTTGCCTTCCAGCTGCTTTTCAGTAAGAAAAACAAGGGCTTCAAAAGCATTGTAGCTTTGGAGTTTCCTTTACAGATGTTAGCATTTGCTCTACAGAATTAAATCAGTATGGCAATTGGTGGCAGAGTAAGTTGAAATGTTTTTACACGATGTTTCGGACCACAGGCCCATTGTCAAGTGATAAGAAGAGGACAGTGTGAATAGGAAAGCCTATGTGAGGAAAGGGTGATGACATCTCACTACTTTCTGTTTTGATGGGCCATGCACACTAAACACTTGCAAATGGCCCATCAAAACAGAAAGTAGTGAGATGTCATCACCCTTTCCACCCTTTCCACTTAGCAAGTGTTGAGTGTGCATGGCCCATCAAAACAGAAAGTAGTGAGATGTCATCACCCTTTCCTCACATAGGCTTTCCTATTCACACTGTCCCCTCTTCTCATCACTTGACAACGGGCCTATGGTCCGAAACGTCGTGTAAAAACAAAGAGGATTCAACTACCACCCAAAAGGTTTTTATAAACTTTAGTTTTTTGTCTTTGAAGAATCCTGCAGTCATTTTTGTCTTCTTCCTAAGTTGAAATGAAATCTTGGGCACTGAGTTTGCAAAAAAAAAAAAAAAGGGGGGGGGGTGTTCCTTGTTATACTGAGGAAGTGAAGACAGTGCAGTGTTAGCAGTGTGACAATGAAAGAGAGTTCAGGCTGCAATGTCAAGCCATACGTTCCATTCCATGTCACAGTGGTTTCAGACTTGACATTGAGACTGTTTGGGGACATCTGCTTCTTTATTATTAGCAGATGTGGTGTTGCGTACATGGATCAGTTGACATGTTTTGATACCTCCTGGAAACAAACCGGGGCCAGAGAAATGAAAAGGTGCCCAGCTTCTGATACACAGCTGATGTATTTTTCAACAGACAACTTACCCAGAAGGGAAAGGGCAGAAATATAGCCAGAATGCAATATTTAGACCAAACTTCTTCACTGAAGAAAATATGCATTCGGTTGATTAAGTTTTATTTTATATTTGAATGTCAGTTGTGGGGTGATACTGACACAATCGGATTCTAAACGTACACATGTTTTGTGCACACATGGTCAGGTTTTGTGTTTGTCTTTCTTTCATATCTATAGATATGTACATAAATACACACACACACACACACACACACACACACACACACACACACACACACATATATATATATGTATATATATGTTGTGCAAGATGTGCCATAGTCAGTCATATTTATTACTTTAGATCTGTGGTGGTATAAGTGCCAGGGGTGCTGTGAAAGAGCTTGGAAAGTGGATACTGACCATTGGTCAGCAGTCAGGCTGGCCAGGCACTGCTGGAAAGCTTGACACATTGTATAATGACCGTTCTTCGGTGATAATGAAAGGTGTATAGCAGTTCATTTTTGGAGGGGGGTGGTTATTCTTTTTTCTGATTTCAAACAGTTTTACGTTCATGTCAGTCCAACTCTCAGATAAAGTCAGTGATGGTTGATTCATGTGTTGTCACGTGATGTACTGATTGGCAATGAATACCCTCCTGTTGAGTCTCACTGTGTTAATTGTAAGTATAATTATCACTAATATTAGTTTAAGCTTTGGACTTCAGATCCAGCGCTCACCAGTGATTGAGGTTCGAAGCCCTGTTTCAGTACGGTATTGGCCTTGAGAATGGACTGTCAATCTGAGGGTCCCGGGTTCGAATCACGGTGACGGCGCCTGGTGGGTAAAGGGTGGAGATTTTTACAATCTCGCAGGTCAACATATGTGCAGACCTGCCAGTGCCTGAACCCCCTTCGTGTGTATATGCAAGCAGAAGATCAAATACGCACATTAAAGATCCTGTAATCCATGTCAGCGTTCGGTGGGTTATGGAAACAAGAACATACCCAGCATGCACACCCCCGAAAACGGAGTATGGCTGCCTACATGGCGGGGTAAAAACGGTCATACATGTAAAAGCCCACTCGTGTGCATACAAGTGAACGCAGCAGAAGGCCTTGAGAAAAGTACTTTGATTTCCCTCACTTCGCCCTTGTGTGAATTGACACCTGTCTTGGGTTGGGGACGGTTAGAGCAGTGGAAGGAGAGGATTAGGCCCCGCCTTCCTGTGCCAAGCCCTTATTTTGTATTTTTATATTTCTTTTTATATCACAACAGATTTCTGTATGGGTGAATTCGGGCTGTTCTCCCCAGGGAGAGCCCGTCGCTACACTACAGCGCCACCCTACAGCTCAACTCTTTTTTTTTTTTGTATTTTTTCCTGTGTGCAGTTTTATTTGTTTTTCCTATCGAAGTGGATTTCTCTACAGAATTTTGCCAGGAACAACCCTTTTGTTGCCGTGGGTTCTTTTACGTGCGCTAAGCGCATGCTGTACACGGGACCTCGGTTTATCATCTCATCCAAATGACTAGCGTCCATAGCACCACTCGAGGTCTAGTGGAGGGGGAGAAAATATCGGCGGCTGAGTCGTGATTTGAACCAGTGTGCTCAGATTCTCCTTTCTAGGCGGATGCGTTACCTCTAAGCCATCACTCCACTTAGCATGGTGGATAAAAGTTCACTGCCCTTGTGGGGTGGTAAAACGCTATGGGACCTTCAACCTAAATAATCATCATGATTCAGTGGTGAAAGTGGCAGGACTGATCATATTTACATGTCGACCACAAGAAACACTGGACATGTTACAGTGTGTGTCCAGCTGTCGCGCTCCAGACACAACAGCTGGAACTGAAGTGGAAACTTCAACCATTTATCTTGTTTTATAGCAACTTAGATGTCATCAGTTTTACTGAATGTTGCATGGCTTGTTTCCGCTTTGTTCTCTGAATCTGACATTGATGTGATAATGATTTGCAGATTTTATTTCTGCCAGATCAGCAGCACAGACAGCATGTGTGCCAGAAATTTTTTTTTTTTTTTCAAACATGCTATTGGCAGCATTCACATCTATTTGCAGCAGTGCTAAAGATATGTTTATCTTTCATCATACAATTTAAAAACGGCACCTATAAAGAGAAATTTAACTCTGAAAAAAAAAAAAATCTTGAATACTACAAATCTGTTTGGGGAGGAGAGGGGGAAGAAGGCAGGGAAGAAATGCTTTTATGTCCCTTGAGATTTGAATCTAAAATCACAGGGCACAGTGTTGCACTGTTTGACTGTGATCTTTACAGAGACTTGATTATTCTGGTGTCAGTCATTCTGGGCAATATGTGTACCTTGCTTATCTGCCTGCTTTCCACACACACACATGAAGAGGCAGATGTGTGTGTGTGTGTGCGTGCGCGCGCACGCGCACGAGCGAAGATCATATTCCTTTAATTTTCTCTTGCGTTTACTGATTCACGGCTTTATTCCGGTGATACGTTTTGGCGGTAGAGGGGTTGTGTTTTTTTTTCTAACTGTATGACAATATATGGTGGTTGTTTTGTTGTTGTTTTTTTGTTGTTGTTTTTTGTGACTGTATGATTTCGTCTTCAGAATTTTAATGGAAACTGACATACAGATTTGACATGCCATTATCATTTATGTTCCGTTCATTTGACATTTCAGAAGTTTTTTAACATTGTATAATGAATGATGTGTTAAGGAAAACATTTGCTTCACTTATTGCCATAGAACATCTATGAGTTTTGTTTTATGTTTTAGTAACTTATTGAATCGGGTGGAATTGGTATTGACCTCTCTTGATTTATACCATGGGGTAATGCAGTCACAGATTTGTTGTAAATGTAGGCATCCCGTGTCATTAATTTCAGCATTCCTTGTATTTTGTGTTTATTTAAAGTTTAATTCATTTGTTGCATTTTTTCCTCCAGGGCGTGTGCAAAAAATATAGAAAACGAAATGTCTGAAGTTCTGGGGCACAAAACAAAACATATAAGAAAAGTATATATGTATGTGTGTGTGTGTGTGTGTGTTTACTGTATCATAAGCACTATCTACACAATTCACAACTTTGGGGGGGGGGGGGGACACAGACAAAAAGACATTGGTGCCTGTTACATGCTCTGAACTAGTCATAAATGTAATTTATAATTATTGACTGTGGTGACTGGAAATTGCAATTTTTTTTACATTATGGTAAGTGGGTATAAACTTATTTTGTGTGTGCAGCTTTTGTTGGTTTTGGTTTGCTATGCTGATGCATACTTGTGCGCATATGTATTCCTTTTTCTTTCACAACTAGTGATATGGCTTGCATTCTAGGCATCACTTGGAATTGGGTATGTGTTTAGGGACCACTGTGACACAATGTGTTCTTCTGTATGTGTGCCTGTCTTAACTCACTCAGTACGGCCAGTCCTCTCTTCTCCTCTACACAGACCCCTCGGATGTCCAGTAGGTGTCTCAATGACCCAACCTTTAGCTTCTGTCGTCAGAATTGTGGTATTCTTTGTCAACATTCACCTCTTCAGTGTAAGAGCATTCTGCTTGTATTAATTTGATGGTGATAATTGGGGTGAAACGCTGTTAACGTCGTCTCTTTCGCCGTTCGTATGGAGAGAGTTAAATCTTTCTTCCTCTTCTTTACATACACAGTATCTAAGATGTACATCTTTATTTCTGTATCTCTCTCTCTCTCTCTCTCTCTCTCTCTCTCCATTGATCAGTCATTCGATGTGTGTGTGTGGAGAGAGAGAGAGAGAGAGAGAGAAAGGTTTTACAGTAATTCGTTCATTTTATTACTGTATCTGTCATTCTCTCTCAAACATTTAAGTTAAGTTTGACAGCTTTTGCTCACATATTTTGTTCACAGTTTTCTGTGATTATTCAAAAGGTTCATTCCATTGTAAGATGAAGAGGATGGTCAGTTATTACTCGTGGTCAGTCAAAAAATTCATGCAATATGCTGACCAGGGTTCTTCTATGTGTGTGTGTGTGTGTGCGTTGGCACTTCAGATTTTATATTTGTTGACACTTTGTGTACTTTATGCAGATTGATAATTATTAAGACAATTTTTGTGATACTGTTTAATAGATAGAAGAGCAATAGTGTGTGTAGCTAGCTCTGTAGCATCCGTGTGGTGTTGGTGTTGGTGCTGGTGCTGTGCTGTTGTGAAACCTTGTTGCACGTTGTGTTGGAAACCCTGTTGCTCCTCCTAGGAAACCCTCCTTGCATGAGAAACCATGTTTTTATTTTTCCTTAAATGGGAAACCCTGTTGGTGCTTGTGTGTGAAACCCTGTTGCTCCTTGTGTGGGGAAACCCTGTTGGTGCTTGTGTGGGAAACCCTGTTGCTCCTTGTGTGGGGAAACCCTGTTGCTGCTTGTGTGGGGAAACCCTGTTGCTGCTTGTGTGGGGAAACCCTGTTGCTGCTTGTGTGGGAAACCCTGTTGCTCCTTGTGTGGGGAAACCCTGTTGCTCCTTGTGTGGGGAAACCCTGTTGCTGCTTGTGTGGGGAAACCCTGTTGCTGCTTGTGTGGGGAAACCCTGTTGCTGCTTGTGTGGGAAACCCTGTTGCTGCTTGTGTGGGGAAACCCTGTTGCTGCTTGTGTGGGAAACCCTGTTGCTGCTTGTGTGGGGAAACCCTGTTGCTGCTTGTGTGGGGAAACCCTGTTGCTGCTTGTGTGGGGAAACCCTGTTGCTGCTTGTGTGGGGAAACCCTGTTGCTGCTTGTGTGGGGAAACCCTGTTGCTGCTTGTGTGGGGAAACCCTGTTGCTTGTGTGGGAAATCCTGTTGCTTCGTGGGAGGAAAACCTCTTGCTCCTTATGGAAAACCCTGCTTATTGTGGGAAACGCTGTTGTTCCTTGTGTGGGAAACCCTGTTGCTCCTTGTATGAAACTCTGTTGCACCTTTGGGAAACCCTGTTGTTCCTTGTGGGAAACCTTGTTGCTCCTTGTGGGAAACCCTGTTTGCTCCTTGTGTGGTGTGGAAAACCTAGTTGCTCCTTGTGGGAAACTCTCTTGCTCCTTGTGGGAATCCTGCTTATTGTGGGAAACCCTCTTGCTCTTCCTTGTGTGGGAAACATTGTTTCACCTTGTTGGAAACCATGTTGCCCTTTGTGGGAAACCCTGTTGCACATTGTTGGAAACCTTGTTGCACATTGTGGGAAGCCCTGTTGCACATTGTGGGAAACCTTGTTGCACAGTGTGGGGAACCCTGCTCATTGTAAGAAACCCTGTTGCCAATGTTTCGCTTGATCACATTGGCTGTACGGATTGTTCATATGTCCTTATTTTTTTTCATGGGACTGTTAAAAACAATATTTGTCCTTTTTTTTTCCCTAAGTATATGATTGATTTGTTCATTTCTGTGTTTGTCTTCTACACAAGAATGTTTATTCACTTATCTACATGTACATACAAATATTTTAAAGGTGTGGGCTTTTCCCCTTCTTAAATGAAAACACTAGCTGTTAATTTGTATTACTGTTAATATGCATTTTTTTAACCCTCTTGTATTCGCTCCAGCCACTGAGGAACACTATGAAGAGTTTTAATGCGACACACGTGAATTCAAGAGGGTTGATGTCTTCTTTACTGGCAGTATACATTTTGGAACAGTTTAACAATTTTTTAAGCTTTGCGGACTTTCACTTTGGTTTCCGTGTTTGCTTTAAACGGAGCTGAAAACTTTTGAGTGCTGTCAAATTTTCCAGTTGTGGATTTGTCCCCGACAGAATCTGGGTCCTTTAAGGCAGGTATACACTGACTGCACTTCACGTTGTTTTTGTTGCCCTTTTCAGTCGAAACTTATGTCATCATGGACTGAATGCTGTTCAGTTCTCATCCGGTTTTTTTTGGGGGGGAGGGGGGAGTTGGTTTTTGGGGGGTTTTTTTGGTATGTGTTTTTTTTTGTTTTTGTTTTTTTTTCTCAAGGCCTGACTAAGTGCGTTGGGTTACGCTGCTGGTCAGGCATCTGCTTGGCAGATGTGGTGTAGCGTATATGGATTTGTCCGAACACAGTGACGCCTCCTTTAGCTACTGAAACTGAAACTGAAACAACTGGTATGTGTTTTAAGATGTGCCTTTCTATTATTGGTTTGTTGTTGTTTTTTTTTTTGCCAGTTGAGTAGTGGTATCCATAACTGTTTATCTCAATAGTTTGGTTGCAGTCAGCACTGTAGATGTGGGTAGTATTGTTTTCTAGTGTTTCCTTCTCCAGAGATGAAACTGACCCCATGACTGCTGAGCCTTTCTGAAGTGAGATCTGTGTGGCGTGGGTTTGAAGGGCTTTTTGACTCACTTGTGTAAACAAAATGAGTCTATGTTTTCACCCGGTGTTCGGTTGTCTGTGTGTGTCTGTGTGTCTGTGTCCATGTGTCTGTGTGTCCATGGTAAACTTTAACATTGACATTTTCTCTGCAAATACTTGGCATAAAAATAGGAAAAATTCAGTTCTTTCCAGTCATCTTGTTTAAAACAATATTGCACCTCTGGGATGAGCACAAAAAAATTGAAAAAAGAAGCCTAATTATATGCATACTGCATTTACTGTTTATATTTTTTGTATTCTCTAAACTTGCCACTTTGACCTCTTATTCTGACACACAACAACAAGAGGAGTCATTATCATTTTTTGTTCAAACAGGAACTTCTTTTGCTAAGCATGGAAGTTTTATTTATTTTGCAAACGTTTTGGTGCATATAGTAAAAAAGGGAAATTACTCTGTAATTAATGCTAGGGGACTTAATTTATCACAAGTGAGTCTTGAAGGCCTTGCCTCTCTTGTCTTTCTTTCTTTTGCGTTCGACAGCTACGCAGTCAGGGTCGAAGTCCAAGGGATGCCACAAACTCGGACGTCCGGCGAAGATCGGCTACCATCCCCCAGAGCTTGGTGTTGAGGTCAGCACCCCCAGGCCAGGACTGCTGCCGCATCTTCTCATACAGGAGGCAGTCTTGGAGAATATAGGATGGGGTTTGGTCAGCCTGGCCGCAATCACATAGGGATGTGGCTGCCACTCCAATCCTCTTCAGGTGTGCTCGGAGGCCGCAGTGTCCTTTGCGAAGGTGGTAGATGGTAGTCTGGTGTCTCCTCTCCAGTGTCCTGATGGGATCCTGGTGTGCCTGGTAGCCTTCGTTCAGGGTGACCCAGCCTCTTTGGAATCTGCTGCGGAGGAGTTTTTGCTTCCTCATATGTGGCAGGAACGGCTGGCTGTGTGACCTGGCTTCCTTCTTTAGCAAGGTAGTGTGAAGGGCAATCACTGTCTTTGGTGCACCTGCTGGTGTTGCCATTGATTTTGCCACACTGAAGCAAATGCATTCCCCAAGAGGAGGAAGTCCAGATACAGAGCGGTGACTGACATCCTGACCTGTAAGCTCAGTGTTATCTCAACGAGGTGACCGCCCTTCACTGACATCCTGACCTGTAAGCTCGGTGTTATCTCAACGAGGTGACCGCCCTTCACTGACATCCTGACCTGTAAGCTCGGTGTTATCTCAGCAAGGTGACAGCCCTTCACTGACATCCTGACCTGTAAGCTCGGTGTTATCTCAGCGAGGTGACAGCCCTTCACTGACATCCTGACCTGTAAGCTCTGTGTTATCTCAGCGAGGTGACAGCCCTTCACTGACATCCTGACCTGTAAGCTCGGTGTTATCTCAGCGAGGTGACAGCCCTTCACTGACATCCTGACCTGTATGCTCGGTGTTATTTCAACGAGGTGACAGCCCTTCACTGCCATCCTGACCTGTAAGCTCGGTGTTACCTCAGCGAGGTGACAGCCCTTCACTTACATCCTAACCTGTAAGCTCAGTGTTATCTCAGCGAGGTGACAGCCCTTCACTGACATCCTAACCTGTAAGCTCAGTGTTATCTCAGCGAGGTGACAGCCCTTCACTGACAACCTGACCTGTAAGCTCGGTGTTATCTCAATGAGGTGACAGCCCTTCACTGACATCCTGATCTGTAAGCTCGGTGTTATCGCAAAGAGGTGACAGCCCTTCACTGACATCCTGATCTGTAAGCTCAGTGTTATCTCAACGAGGTGACAGCCCTTCACTGACGAGTATACTGGTCAGCAGCAGTCAAGGGTTTAAAGTAGGCTGTGTAAAATCTCTGACATGTGTGGGTGGAATCAGTCCGCTCAGAGCAAATCCTCCATCCAGGAAACATTGTTCCCTGTCAGTGAAATTATTCTGACCTGATTTGTCTTGCATCAACATCAAGGCCAAGAGGATTTTTAGTCATCCGTGGCACTGTCACTTATGTAACTGCTTTTTTTCTTTAATTCAGAATCATTGAAGGTATTTGTGAACTAATCTGTCTGTGACTTGCTGAAAACCATGAGAACACAGGAGAAGTTTTTGGAGGAAAAAAGAAAAAAAGCAGTACCAATATTGCCTTGTTACAAAAAAACTGTCATGATATCAAAATAACTTCTGGTTTTTCTCCTTTTCGATCTCAGAAAATTATTTGAATATTGAGCATTATGCCTCTTGTCCTTTCTGAAGACCTTGTACTGTCCAGCTCTCCCTAGAGTTTCTTATCACCTTTCTCTTTCCACCTGTTGCAGAGTCCTGCGAGACCATCATTTCCTGCGTCTGTGGTTGGAGATTGTTTTGTAGACAGATCCCAGTGACATGATTGCCTGCATTGTATACTGCATTATTTTTTTGTCACAACAGATTCCTGTGTGTGAAATTTGGAGCTGCTTCCTTTGTGAGAGCGCTGGCATCTCCACAGTGCGGTGCCACCTCTTTGTTAATTTTCCTTTCTGCATAACCCTAGGCAGTAGTCAGGCCTTGAGTGCATGCAAATGAATTTATATACCAGTTAGAGTGGATTTCTTCTACAGAATTTCGCCAGAGGACAATACATTTTGCCGTGGGTTCTTTTTCAGTGCGCCAAGTGTGTGTGTGTGTTTTGCACACGGGTCCTCAGTTTATTGTCTCATCCATTGACTACGCATTCGGTTTGATTTTTTCCAGTCTTCTTCTTCTTCTTCTGCGTTCGTGGGCTGCAACTCCCACGTTCACTCGTATGCACACGAGTGGGCTTTTACGTGTATGACCGTTTTTACCCCGCCATGCAGGCAGCCATACTCCGTTTTCAGGGGTGTGCATGCTGGGTATGTTCTTGTTTCCATAACCCACTGAACGCTGACATGGATTACAGGATCTTTAACGTTTCCAATCAAACTCAGGAGAAAGGGTAAGACAGGAAGTCAGACCCAAACCCTCATGGACACTGTATTGGCCAGTAAGCATCTTAACCATTCTGCCACCTATCTCCTGTACGCTGCACTGTACACAGCTTGAAGCAAATACACAGCAAAGCTGCAGACATGAGACGGTGGACAGTCACCACCCACCCTTCACCCCCACCCCCCCTCCCCCATCTCCCCCACCCCCAGTAACTGTGCCATCTGTACTGTGCCAGGTTCATGTGATGCAAATAAAATGATTCCAACATGATTTTCTTGGGCATAATTATGCTTACTATGAATGGGTGTTGTTGCTGGAATGTGGAACCATGGTCATACCATGGTCGGACTTTGTGTTGTTCTGTGGACCAGATGCTAATCTCCGTCACCATTTTGTCAGCATACCTGTCAGTCTCTCTTTCAGATGGGCACAACAGATGAGTGGTTACAGTGTTGGACTTTCAATCTGTGGGTCCCTGAGTTCAAACCCTGGTCACACAGCACCTGGTGAGCAAAAGGTGCTGATTTTTCTGATCTACGACGTCAACAGATGTGCAGACCTCCTAGTGCCTAAGCCACCTTCACAGATCAAGTAAGCATGTAAAAAGATCCTGTAATCCGTGTCAGCATTAAGTGGGTTATGGAAACATGTTCATACCCAGCATGCAACCCCCACTTTTCCCCCCAAATGGAGGATGACTGCCTGCATGGGGTAAAAACTGTCAAAAACGTAAAATACCACTTATGTATTTGAGTGAAAATTGGGAGTCGTAGCCCACGAAAGAGGAAGTCCATCTTTCAGAGATAGTAAAATATTATTGTAATTCAAGTATTATTGTATCTTGTATTGAATACTCTGCACAACAGTCACTGGGTGACAGTCTGCTGTACACAATCTGTACTGCTGGGGAAATCTGAGGTTATGTTCAAGCTGAACACAGTCAGACAGACACAGAGGGATGCTGGTTGTAGGAAAATCTGTTCCTGTAATGTGACACAGCCGGGAACGATTACACTGAACATGGTCAGAAACCAATCGGAAAAGTCGCTTTGTGGCTTACATCCTATCTTCCCTACCTTGCTATTCAGTGATCCAGTCTGAGGTGCTTGGTGCAGAATGTTGGTCATGATTCCTGTTTGTTTTTGTCGACAATGTTGCAATTGATGACAAAAGCTTATTTGTTTTGTACTACATTGTATTGTGTGGGCTGCTCTGTCAAAGTGAATTTTACAACAGAATTTTGCCAGGATGAACCCTTTTCGAGTTAAAAAGAGCTGTAATAGCTTTCTTCTTTTCTTTTTTTTTTCTTTTTTTTTTTATAGATTTTTTCCCCTGCATTTTATCTTATTTCATTCTCTATCTGTTCACTTTTTATGTTTTTGTTTATTTATCAATTAATTATGTATCCATTTTACTTATTTATAGATTTTTCTCTCTCTCACCTCAAGGCCTGACTTAGTGCAGGGTTATGTGCCTATCTGCTTAGCAGATGTGGGATAGCGTATATGGATTTGTCCAAACATATTAACACCTCCTTGAGTAACTTAACTAAACTGAACTGTAACAGCTGCTTCAGCCCTGGGAAGCATCACTTTGGACCCTGAAAACTTTGTGACGTGTGGTTATGTCCACATTACTGTGTCGGACTGTGTAATGCAGTAGTTCTTTTTATAGCCATGCCTGCCTGATGGCACCTGTATTAAGCATGAATATACTATGAAGACAGACTCAAAGAAGACCAGCTGCTGTGGCAAAGTGGTTAGCATTGCAGACTGATGGCTGGGAGGAAGCAGGTTCAATTCCAAGAAGAGGTGTTTTTTTCGGGCCTGCAGCCAGATCCTTCCCTGAGTGTGCTATGGGCTTAAACGGGAAGTCTGGGGCCACACAGTTTATGCTAAGGGCTTAAATGGGAAGTCTGGGACCACGCAGTTTATGCTATGGGCTTAAATGGGAAGTCCGGGACCATGCAGTTTATGTTATGGGCTTAAATGGAAGACTGGGACCACGCAGTTTATGCTATGGGCTTAAATGGAAGACGCTTAAATGGGAAGTCTGGGACCACACAGTTTATGCTATGAGCTTAAATGGGAAGACTGGGACCACGCAGTTTATGCTATGGGCTTAAATGGGAAGACTGGGACCACACAGTTTATGCTATGGGCTTAAATGGGAAGACTGGGACCACACAGTTTATGCTAAGGGCTTAAATGGGAAGTCTGGGACCACACAGTTTATGCTAAGGGCTTAAATGGGAAGTCTGGGACCACGCTGTTTATGCTACGGGCTTAAATGTAAGACTGGGACCACAAACAGTTTATGTTATGGACTTAAACAGGAAGACTGGGACTACATAGTTTATGCTATGGGCTTAAATGGAAGACTGGGACCACGCAGTTTATGCTTTGGGCTTAAATGGAAGACTGGTACCACAGGGCTTAAATGGAAGACTGGGACCACACAGTTTATGCTATGGGCTTAAATGGAAGACTGGGACCATGCAGTTTATGCTATGGGCTTAAACGGGAAGACTGGGACCACACAGTTTATGCTATGGGTTAAATGGGAAGACTGGGACCACACAGTTTATACTATGGGCTTAAATGGGAAGTCTGGGACTACACAGTATATGCTATGGGCTTAAATGGGAAGACTGGGACCACACAGTTTATACTATGGGCTTAAATGGAAGACCAGGACCACACAGTTTATGCTATGGGCTGAAATGGGAAGACTGGGACCACACAGTTTATGCTATGGGCTTAAATGGAAGACTGGGACCACACAGTTTATGCTATGGGCTTAAATGGGAGCTATGGGCTTAAACGGGAAGGCTGGGACCACACAGTTTATACTATGGGCTTAAATGGGAAGACTGGGACCACACAGTTTATGCTATGGACTTAAATGGAAGACTGGAACCACACGGTTTATGCTTTGGGCTTAAATGGGAAGTCTGGGACCACACAGTTTATCTTCTTCACAGATGTGTCTTTAGGTGCTTGGATGAGTCCTGTCAAGGTCTTTGGTGTCAGCAGATTTATGGGTGACTGTGTCTTTGGTGTCAGCAGATTCATGGGGGACTGTCGGAGGGATATGGTTGCAGTCTCCACTAAATGAGAACAGGTACTGCTTAACACCACCGAAGTGACTCAGCAGCAGTGCAGGCTCTCCTCTGGTGTGTGACCTCCTGGTGACCTAACACTGATGGTTCCCTGTAGACTGCCGATGCTGGGACTGCAATCGACAAAACTTAATGTGGTGTGGCTGTGTATGGGGGGACTCAATAAGTTGTGTGGGAGCAATGCCACTGAAACAGTGCAGATGGCGCAGTAAAAGACAGACTCAAAATTTTTGGCAAGTATCAGATGAAAGAAAGCTGATATTTCATGAACATGTATATGTATTCATATAATCAACAACAATTATTTAACTTTTCTCTTGCAATGCTTACCTTTAGAAAATATACATGAAAAAAAAGCAATTTAAGAAAAGCAACATAACTAGTAGACATATAAATGCTAACTAAAATCATGTATGCTAATGACACAGTGTTGACGAATATTGCTATCACATGTGGTAAATATGTTTGTCAGCACAACACAGACAGTGCAGTTGAAAAGCCAGCATAGACATCAAACAATGCAATAAGCACATACATCAGCACACAGCAAATCAATCACTGGCCTGTAAACCAAATCTAGCTATAATATCAAGCCACTGGAATTGATTACACAAAGCCCAAGAGAGAAAAAAAAAATTTTCAGGACCACAGAGCATTACCAAACTTTCCTGAGCCCCCTACAAGTAGCTTATCTCTGAGAATGAAAACAAATGTCACTGACATGCTGACATCACTGTGCTATTAGCCCATCCAGGAATAGGAGGAGTCTGTATTATACTCCGTGTTTGGTGATGCATGTACTCACCATGTCAAACTGATGCAAACTAGGCCTATCGCTTTCCTCTGCTTGGCCAAATTTTGCGCGGCTAACAGTGAAAAGATGACCCGTCTTGCCCCACCCCCCCCCCACCCCCAAAAAAGGGGGGGGGGGGGGGGTAAACTGTACCACAGGGCCAGTGAATTGATATCTACTATGTCTAGGGCTCACCACAGGAAGGCAGAGCCAAATCCCTTCCTTCCACCACTTTTAACTTTCTGCAAAAGAAGTCAGGTACCCATACACACCTGGGTGGAGTGAGGACAATTGGAGTGAAGCATCTATCCCAAGGACACAACACTATGCTGAAACGGGGCCTTGACCTCTGATCTCTGGATCAGAAGTCTTAACACCACAATCTGGCCACGGTAAACACAGATGCAAAAAGCATCCATTTTTCTTTCTGCACAGCGTTTGGTGTGTAAAATGCTTTTCCTCATAATTTCAGCCTGTCCCAGATGTTAGTCCACCAGAAAAAAAAAGAAAAGAAAAAAAAAAAAGACTTCATTATATTTGTGTTAACACTGATTCCGGCATCAGATCAGTGGAATACTGTGTCAAAAGTCATTTTATTTACTGACTGATGTTATTGGCCTAGGAAAATATGACCAACAGTTTACCCAGCAAAGTGGATGACCACCAACAAAAAAAGAAAAAAAAAGGAACTTTCAGAAACTGTCAGACAAACGACAGCTTAGCATCACTTCAATGACCATGCGGTTTTAAAAGGTCACTTCATACAATCTAAAAACGATCAATACAAACGATACGTTGTGGCAGAAAAATCCAGCCGTGCCTCCCCTCCCACAGAAACCCATTACAGTCGTGACATCAAGGCAAACACTTATGTAATCATAATTATCTTTCTGATTCTCTGATACAGTTTTAGCACCATGTTTATAAATAAATATAAAATTAAATATACCAATATTACTTTCAACATCAAATGACACCGTGTTTGTAAAGCGCTCAGAGCTTGGTCTGACCGAGGATAAGCAATATACAGATATCCATATCAATCAAATTTCAGACTTTTTCCAAAATGTGTACTCTGAATTGAAGCAAAAAGGAAAAAGAAAAGAAAAAAAAAGGTGGTGAAGCGCTCTCTCATGTGACAGAAGCCCAAAATTCACACAGAGAAACCTGTTGTGACTTAAAGAAATACAATACAATATAATGAAGACTGAACAACAAGGAACACCACATCAGTGATTAAAAACACCTCACCCTAGCACGGGAAAGAGGGACAGAAGTGAACAGACACAAGTTAGAAGACAACAGAATCATTTCCAGTGTATGAACAGCAGCCATCAAAAATCTGATATATAAATTATTATATTGCAAATATAAAAAAAATCATCAGAGCAATAAAAATGCCATGATCACAAGCATTATATAGAAATTATGTATGCAGGTGTGTTATTATATGTACAAATATCAAAATCACATTAAAGTAGGAAAAACAATTATTCCAATCTCTGTTGAGTTATTAAAAAAAAAAAAGGTACAAGAGAGAAAAATGTAAATGAATGTCACAAATGACATCCACATTTGGCACATACATTGGGGTGACTAAAACTGCAAATGATCACGAGTGAGTGAATTTCCATATTATAGGGATTTTTGTATCGGCTTTTTTTGTTAAAACAGCTTTATCCCCTTTCGTTTTACCTTCTTTCTGAATTAAGACACATGCTTTGGTTAACTCTACTCCAGATATGGGTTTATTCGTGCCATGATTACTTCCCCTGTGGACAGATACAGAGTATTCTCGTACCAACCCACTATTATAATTTATTTTATTCTTGCTCGATACAGTTGGCATTCTAAGCTGAACAGTTATCGGATTCTGAAAGCATGAAAACGATGCTTTGTTCAAGCTGTCAAATCAACAATTCTCCATCTATTTCCGCCATTTTAGTGAACCATCCTGTTTGGGGATTTTTCTTACTGCAGTGGTCTCTTCTTCTTCTTCTTCTTCTGCGTTCACTCGTATGCACACGAGTGGGCTTTTACGTGTATGACCGTTTTTACCCCACCATGTAGGCAGCCATACTCCGTTTTCGGGGGTGTGCATGCTGGGTATGTTCTTGTTTCCACAACCCACCGAACGCTGACATGGATTACAGGATCTTTAACGTGCGTATTTGATCTTCTGCTTGCATATACACACGAAGGGGGTTCAGGCACTAGCAGGTCTGCACATATGTTGACCTGGGAGATCGTAAAAATCTCCACCCTTTACCCACCAGGCGCCGTCGCCGTGATTCGAACCCGGGACCCTCAGATTGACAGTCCAACGCTTTAACCACTCGGCTATTGCGCCCATCTGCAGTGGTCTCAAACGGAGCTGCTCCACGGGAGCTGTTGCAGGCATGTAATTGTGGGGTGAATGAGTTAACCTGTCCTTGAACCCTGGCAAAAGGAAATTTTCTATCTAAAATTACGTTTTCAATAACATACCTACCCTGACCCAACTAGTGCAGACTCCGGCAGGGGTCTGACATTCCCGTCCTGTGCAAACTACTATCCGCCTGTGCTGAGAAAACGAAAGTACTACGGCCGATTACCTCCCGGAAGTAGGTAACCTCCCCTTTGTCCCCCTGGCTAGCGCCCTCTTTTTCCGGCAGCCATCATGACCCCTGTTCCTGTGCTCTTCACACGGCTAAGTTTTTTTTCCTATTTTCTGTCTGTCTGTTGATTCTCTGGCGTTCTTGTTTTTTGTCAAATTTTGTCAACAACCAGGTCACATAATTATATGGTTCGAGTGGGAGATCTGGTTAAAATTAAGGCGCGATCGCAATTGATTTGCAAACAAACTTTTCAGTTTAAAAAGGAAAAAAACAGTCACTCCTACCCATATGATCAACAGTAAAAACAGGGAAGGGATACAGAACCACAATGACACATGCCTCTTTTCATCATCAGGCACTCTTCCAGCCACACACACTTCCATGTCATTCTGTATTGTCACCATGTTGGTGTACCTTTCATACATGTTAAGTATGATGTTTTCATATTAAAAAAAAGAAAGAGAAAAAAAAAAAAAGAAGCATTGCTGAATATTTCAAGTATCGGGTTCAATAAGTTACCATTCCTTCAAATCACTGAAAACCCTTTGCAGAGATAGAGAGGTTCTGACACAAAACCAACAGACCTGGAGCAAACAGGTGAACAGTTTCTTCTGTGCAGTACAGTGACACTACAGAATTAAGGAAGAAAGAAAAAGAACATCACTGTGCATGCAAATTTACTGCTGAACCCCCCCCCCCCCCCCCCCCCCCCAAAAAAAAAAGGCAACTGTGGTCTTGAATCAAGATCGCCAGTTCACAGCAAAAATTGAATAAACAAGATAAACAACAGAACACCCACACAAACGGACCCACAGTGGTCACTTCATCAACAGGTTCAATCCTCCAGTGATCATGGTTCAGTCGTTGCCAAGAAATATGCATCAAAAAGGTGCCCACAGACTGATACACAGACAAACACATCATTTCTGATGACAGCCTCTACTGCCAGATGTTCGTGTTCCCAATTCTTCACAACAGGACAGGACAGGCACAACAGCCGGGTGGTCTAAGTGTTGGGACTTTCACTCTTGGGGGTCCTGGGTTTGAATCCTTGTCATGGCCACATCATACGACATAACACCCTCCCCAAAACCATCCTGCAAGGGACTGTAGAGGGAGGGCGCAGACGGGGGCGGCAGAGAAAGAGCTGGTCCGACAACGTCGAGGAATGGACCAAAATGACAATGCCAGATCTCCTCACGACAGCTGCCAACAGAACGGCGTGGCGAGCTATGACATCTTCCTCATGTCCCCCCAACGACCCCAGCGGACGAGGGAATGACCGTGACCGTGACCATGGCGACAGGTAGGCCAAGGGTGGAGATCTTTCAGTCTCCCAGGTCAACAGATGTGCAGACCTGCTCCAGTCTGAACCCCCTTCATGCATGTATGCATGCACAACGTAACAAGCACAAGGTGAGGGCAGCCCAAATATCACACACAATCTGTTGTGACCAAAAAATAAATTTTAAAAAATTTCAAAAAAAATAATAATAATGATGCAATACCCATCATGCTCTTGTTCTTCACTCCAATCATCATTATTCATATGATCTTCCTTCTACTTGTCAAACCATGCAAAATGAAAGAAGCAATCAAACTTCTTTTTTTTTAATTAAATTTTAAAAAGTTGATAAGGCAAGCATAATCATCCGTAATGAAGCAATCTGACTAGTCGCAAATAAATAGATAAGCAGTACCATTTGTAGTTTTTCAGATCAAACCCAATAAATAATGCATATGATGATGCGTCTATTTACATCACACTACCCAGTACAAACTACTGCAGGGGAAGGACCTCTCCACTCGGGGTGCTAATCTGCACCTCTGTCTGGCAAGAGAAGAGAATAGGACCGTTCCAGTTCAGCGGATCATGGGGTGGGCCACACGCTTTCATCCACATTTTACAGTCTTCTAGCCTTGCTTTTTGGCTTTGGAAACGGAAAGAAATTTTAACACCTTCATCTCAATTCAGGATAATGCTGGTCAGACTCGCGCTCACATTTTGTTCCGCCACGTGCAAGCCTCCATGTGTGCTGCTCTCTCAGCCAGGCCAAACAGCTTTCCAGACCATGCTAAACTAAGTCTGTGGGGACCATGTGTTCAGCTATTCAAAATATACGGCACCACATGACTGGCTGTGACTTTGGTTGTGCCGCACGGATGACTGACAGGAGTGGAGACGTCTGTATAAATTTGATTTAATATCATTCTTATTCTCATCATTATTAAATTTTTCATTTTATAACTCCATCTAGACCATTGATGGTTCTGCTGTGTACAAGTGACAAATTACCAAACCACTTCATCGAGGCTATTATTCTCTTTCTGGTCCAATACAACCTCTCAATAAACAGTTATCTTCTGACTCATATCAACTGATAAATGAACAATCCATTGCTGTCCCTTGAAGAGACAACTTTTTTTTTTTAATCTGTAAAAATCAGCTATGCCCTTTGCTCTTTCCCATTCTAAATGTTGTTGGTATTCTGTTAATAATTCCTTCATTTTAATATTAAATAATATCTTAAGTCTAAGAACAGAAGAGAATTTTTTTTAATGTACGCAAAAAGACATGTTCATTTTTGTCCCTCTCTCTCTCTATATATATATATATATATATTTATACATTCAAAGACCTGCTAACCACAGTGAAGGAACGCAAGCTCCGCTGGTATGGACACGTCACACGATCAGACGGCCTAGCCAAGACCATCCTGCAGGGTACCGTACAAGGAAGGAGGAAGAAAGGCAGACAGAGAAAGCGGTGGGAGGACATCAAAGAGTGGACGGGCCTGCCATTTGCCACAACTCAAAGGCCGCTGAGGACTGAGGCAGGTGGCGCGAGCTGACCAGGCAGTCATCCATGGTGCCCCAACGACCCACCCACGGGTCAAGGGATAGATGAGATGAGATGAGAGATATGTATGTATATTGCAGAAAGTTATTTTGAGTGTCTTTGCGTTTGTGCAGGTATGTGTGTGTGTGAACGAAGACTAACATTCAAATGTGCATGTTCACAAGCATGCTGCTTTCTGGAAAATGCTAATTAATGTGATGCTTAATCTTTCACAGAACAGTGGGTTTTGTCTGTCTCCCTCCTCACCCCAACCTTAATACTTGTTTCCCCTGGAGATGGGTGACCAGACAGCTGTTATAGTTTAACCCCTTGACTGCTGCTAATCAGTACGCTTGTCAGTGTAGGGCTGTCACCTTGGTGAGGGAAGACAGAACTTACATTTCTGGATGTCCGTCTCTGTCCTCTTATTACGGCTTCTTCCTCTTGGGGATTGCATAACCTTTGTTCGGCAAAAGCAGTCACTTCACTTGACAATACACACACAGTAGCTAATGTACTTGAAATTCATGCCATGCCAATCTCTTTTCATGAAGGCTCAGCTGACAGTCAAGAGGTAAAAAAAAAAAAAAAAAAAATGGTGCAGACCATATTTGCTTGATCCATCACAGATTCCATAAGAGTGATCAACTTGCTGCACACTTTACCCTGCGGCAGTGTTCATGGTGCACATGCACAACATTTAAGGCCCATTGTATGTCTGCAAGAAAAATCTATCAAAAAAATCTTGCATCTTACTGAACTGGTGAGGCTGCTCTCAGTTTTGGTGAGGAAAAAGTTGTTTCTTTGAGGGTGGTTTTTTTTTGTGGGTTTTTTTTTGGTGGTGGGGGGTGGCGATGGTGGTAGTGGTGGTGTGTGTGTGAGCTCCAAGCAGTCCACAGAGCACTTGCTCAAATGGAAACAGTGTGTCAGCACATCTCTGTACCCTAAACTTGGCTCCTGTTGGTCAAAGGAAGGGATACACCTTTTTTTTGTGACCAGGGATTATATTCAAAGAAATCATCTTTGTTGTTTCTGCTTCCAAAATGATCTGCACACTACACTGTGTCTGTTACACACAGCTGTTGCTGTCGTGACAAGTCACAAATCGCAATGCATGTACACACTTCTACCACCACAATCGCCACTACCACTGTCGTTCAACCACACTTCCTACCACTGTCAGTTTTTGTCCTTGAACTCTTTGACACTTTCCACCACTGTCAATTTTTGTCCTTGACCTCTTTGACCTGGTCCAGCAAGTGGTTGCCGACGTCCTGCACCTTGAGAAAGATGGTTCCCTCCAGCGTGCCATCCACCAGGTATGGGGAGTTCTCCTCCATCAGCTTCTCCACCGCCACAAACTTCTCCACCGAAAGCGTGTGGCTCTCCTTGCTGAAGGTCATGCACCAGCTGTGGGTCAAGGCCGCATACTTCAGCTGGTTCTGCTTGCCCAGCAGCATCAGAGTTACCTCCACCTTCATTGGGGGCAGGTCCGGGCGGCGGCGGATCACCTTCAGCGTGACATCCCCCGTCTGCCGGCCCATGTAGCTGCCGTAGATGGTGAGGGTGGTGAAGTAGCCCCGGGGGAAGAAGTACACCGAGAACAGTGTCATGTCCTCCTGCCGCTCCCGGGACGATGACACGAAGCGGTGCCGCGCCTTGCAGTCCAGCGAGATGCGCGAGTCGATCTTGTTGATGGTGGCATAGCCAGGAAGGCTGAACTTGTGGCTTACGCAGTACACCTCACTCGTGTAGTTGCGGTAGGGCTCCGGCGCCACCCGTGTGGAGGGGGAGGCGTCATCGTCAGCGCTGGCGTCTTCCTCGTCCATGGCCAGGGAGTGCTTGCGGTAGGCCAGGTTGAGCTTGTCAGCAAAGAGATCTTTGTGGTCCGTGCACAGAGAGGACTGCTCCACCCGCAGGAGGTGTTTGGGCGGCATCATCATGAAGCGGATGTGGGGCAGCACTTCTCTGTGGACAATTCAGTTCAGTTACTCAAGGAGGTGTCACTGTGATTGGACAAATCCATATATATATATATATATATATATATATATACGCTACACCACATCTGCCAAGCAGACACCTGACCAGCAGCGTAACCCAACACGCTTAGTCAGGCCTTGAAACAAAGACATCACACTGTATCTTCACTTTTGTGCTTGTCACATGGCATGTACAGAAATCTATATTCCAGTTCCTGGTATTGATGTTTTAGTGATCTTTTTCTTGTTGTAACCAGCATGCTTTACACTGCTGTCGAAAAGTTTAATGTATAAGAAGTAGGGATCTCTAAGACAGATACTTGTTCTCAGTCAGCATCACCAAGTTGCAGAGAGGTTTAAGACCGCTTTAATTTATTCTCATTCAATTCTACCAGTTATTGTTCTTCCTTTTCATGTCCCTTTCTCTTTCAAACAAACCTAGGGTAGACTCTCGAGGCCAGACCAGTGTGTTGGGTTTATTCAAGGTCAGGCGTCTGCTCCTCTTTTTTTTTCTTCAAAGCAGATGTGGTGTCATGTGCATGGATCATCTGCATGCTCAGACACCTTTAAACTGAAACTCTTTGCTTCTGCCTCCATCTCACGCATGCCATCATGTCCTCCCATCTTCTTTTGTTGTTTTTTTTAGTTAAGCTTATTTGTAAAACTCAGCTGCACACTTGAATGCATGCACGCACGCACACACACACGCACGCATGCACCACAAACACACATGCACACACACGCACACACACACACACACACACAACCTAACACAAAGACACACACCCTCACACACACACACCCTCACACACCCCTCACACAGACCCGCACCCCCCCCCACACACACACCCTCCCACCCGCACACACCACACCCCACATCACGCCCACCCCCACCTAAACACACACACGCTGACACCCCCACCCCCACTCAAGACTCCATGACTGCCCCACCCCACCCCCTCCTTCCCACACACACCTCCCGAACGCCTCCAAGCCACCCTTTGCTCAGCAGTCAATCAAACTAAACCTGAGGTTGTCCTCCAGTTGGTCCTTGTTGTGCTCGTGCAGCAGCCACCGCTCCACCTGCCCCCACAGCACTGCCTCACTCTCCACCACCATGTCCGAGGCTGCCAGGAAGGCCAGCAGCTCCGGCATCACCATGTAGGGCCAGTCCCCAGCCTGCATCACCGTGTCGAAGTTGGACAGGATGAAACCCAGGCACCGCTCACGCAGCTCGTGTTGGCACGTCATCTGTGGATGAGGGGAGACACCACCCAGTTATGTGGAGGAAGTTCCCATCGCCCAAGTCAACATACGTGCAGACCTGCTTGTGCCTGAACCCCCTTTGTGTGTATATGCAAGCATAAGATCATATACGCATGTTAAAGATCCTGTAATCCATGTAAGCGTTCTGTGGGTTATTGAAAAAAGAACGTACCCAGCATGCAATAGCCGAATGGTTAAAGCGCTTGAGTTTCAATCTGAGGGTCCTGGGTTCGAATCTCGGTGCACCTGGTGGGTAAAGGGTGGAGTTTCTCCCATCTCCCAGGTCAACATATGTGCAGATCTGCTAGTGCCTGAACCCCCTTCGTGTGTATGCGCACGCAGAAGATCAAATACGCACGTTTAAGATCCTGTAATCCATGTCAGTGTTCGGTGGGTTATGGAAACAAAAATATACCCAGCATGCACACCCTCGAAAACGGAGTATGGCTGCCTACATGGTGTGGTAAATAAATACAAACGGTCATACACGTAAAATGTTACATGTCTGTCTGAGTGTGTATGCGTGTGTGTCTGAAATCAGATTGAATGACACAGGAAACGAATGATGAGCGCCCAGTGGCAGCCATCAGTCGGCTCTACCCAGGTAGGCAGCCTGTGGTGCAAATGTCCCCGTGTATGTAAAGCGCTTAGAGCTTGGTCTCTGACCGAGGATAGGCGCTATATAAGTATCCACATCAATCAATCAATCATGCATACCCCCAGAAATGGAGTATGGCTGCTACATGGCAGGGTAAAAACGGTCATACACATCAAAGCCCACTCGTGTACATATATATATACCAGAGAATGTGGGAGTTGCAGCCCACCAACGAAGAAGAAGAAGGAGGAGGAGGAAGGTGGCAGAATGGTCAAGACGCTCAGCTTGCCAATACAGAGAGTCATTCCGTGAGGGTGTGGGTTCGAATCCCGCTCTCGCCCTTTCTCCAAGTTTGACTGGGAAAATTAAACTGAGCAACTAGCCTTTCAGATGAGACAATAAACCGAGGAGGTCCCACGTGCAGCACGCACGTGGCGCACTGAAAAAGAACCCATGGCAACAAGAGTTTTGTCCTTTGGCAAAATCTGGCAAATATAGAAACATGCACTCAAGGCCTGACAAGCATGTTGGGTTATAGTGGAGTGATGGCCTAGAGGTAACACGTCCACCTAGGAAGCGAGAGAATCTGAGCGTGCTGGTTCGAATCCTGGCTCAGCCACTGATATTTTCTCCCCCTCCACTAGACCTTGTGTGGTGGTCTGGACGCTAGTCATTCGGATGAGATGATAAACCGAGGTCCTGTGTGCAACATGCACTAGAGCACGTAAAAGAACACACAGCAACAAAAGGGTTGTTCCTGGCAAAATTCTGTAGAAAAATCCACTTTGATAGGAAAAAACAAACTGCACGCAGGAAAAAATGCAAAAAAATGGGTGGCGCTGTAGTATAGCGACGCGCTCTCCCCAGGGAGAGCAGCCCAAATTTCACACAGAGAAATCTGTTGTGACAAAAAGAGAAATACAATACAATATGTGGGGTAGCATATATGAATTCGTCCGAACGCAGTGACCCCTCCTTGAGAAACTGAAACTGAAACTGGCCCACCCAGAACACTGCTGCCTACACAGTACAGAATGCGCTTTATTATCTCGGTTAAGACGAATTCATTTGTGGTGTAAAACATCGTAAACAATACATGAAAATCACAGTCATTCAATATGTATACGTATCCGATATAAAATGCTTAGATGGTAACATAAAGTAAACCATACACATAATATTAATTAAAAAAACAGTAGATCAAAAAAAATTTTTTAATCTTGAAAGGTAACTTTGGTAAATCTCACATACAATCGTCACAGCCATACAAGTGATGTAATCACAGCTGAAGGATAGGCATAAAATAGCATACTTAACTAAACACTGACATGTAATACCAAAATGCTGGTCAACAATATTTCAGATCAAGATGTCATATCATGCACACACACACACACACACACACACACACACACACACACACAATCTAGCATACATTTAAGAAGTCACATGTTTCACTATAAATTCTTGCAGTTTGACAGCTGGTTTGATCTTGAAATGAAGCTGATTCGTGTCAGCAGCACTCGTGTCCTGATACTGCCCAGAAGTAAGACCTATGGACACAGATCGTTTTCTTTTCAATCGCCAAAGATGTGGAACAAGCTCCCTGATAACCTCCGTCATTCTGATTCCCTCGCATCTTTTAAATCTCGTCTAAAAACTCACCTTTTCCCTCAGCAGTAAGTTCAATTGTGGCAGGTCCACTTCCTTTGCGTTAGCTTTACTTGACTATGTGTGTATACATATGTATGTGTACATAACTACATGCATGTATATGAATGTGTATTGTGTGTGTGTGCATTTATGTAAGTTTGTGCCTGCCTATGTGTGCGTATGTGTTAGGGTTGCTGTTAGATACACATGTATTGTTAAAATGTATGTATGCAGTGTGTGTGTGTGTGTGTGTGTGTGTGTGTGTGTGTGTGTGTAGTCACATTTTGGTGTGTGCATGTAACATAGATGTAATGTTTTATGTTAACAAAGCGTTTTTGTAAAGCACCTGGAGCAGATTTCTGGATAGTGTGCTATATAAGTATCCATTATTATTATTATTATAGAAAAAAAAAAGGCTGGAAAACTGATTGATAGTGAGACAAAAAGTACAAAAGTGTGAAATTTATTTGTGGACAGACTGCCCTAAAACTTGACACAATGACAAGACACTGATAAACTTTAGCTCAGTCACTTTCTGCATCAAAGTCTGTCTTGCTTGGACAAAAAAAAAAAAAAAAAAAAAAAAAATCATTTTGGCCCCTTGCCACTGTTATTGTGCATGGAAACTTCCTCCACCACATACCTCTGATATTCCGACATCTTTAATGTTAAAATTCAAACAAAACTGCCAAGTGCAAAAATAAATCAAACAAAGGACCGAACACACACACACACACACACACACACACACACACACACACAAACACACACTCATATAAACATGCATACACATACAAACAAACACAGAGAGACACACACACACACACACACACGTCAAATACCTGTGCGTACTGGTACCAGGTGAGGGCGCGGTTGGTGTCGGGTGACTGCACGATGTGGTCCATCATGAACGTCAGACACGACCGGCGTAGACAATCCACCTCATACTTGTCTGCTAGCAGCAACAGCGGCAACACCGTCGTCGTCTTCAGCACCACTTCTCCGCTGTACAGGTAGCTGATGACGCACACCACCAATCATAAATACACAGTCATTTCTCAGAAACATAGACACACACACACTTCTCCGCTGACGATGCACATCACTGATCATAAATACACTGTCATTTCTCAGAAACACAGACCCACACACACACTTCCCCGCTGACAATGCACATCACCGATCATAAATACACTGTCATTTCTCATAAACACAGACCCACACACACACTTCCCCGCTGACAATGCACATCACCGATCATAAATACACTGTCATTTCTCATAAACATAGACCCACACACACTTTGCTGACGACACACATGACTGATCATAAATACACCGTCATTTCTTCATGTGGCAGCAATGTTTTTCACATGGAGAATAACTAACTTCTTGCCATCTTCCTGGCCACTGATGTTCTCCTGGGCTGAAGATTATCACTCCTTCCCATTGGCTAATACTTACAATATCAAAGGTTCCTGATCTTACAAAATCAAGGCACACAAACACAGGGGTTACCCATCCCAGAAGATTCTCAGACCGGGGCACACAAACATTACCCACCCCAGAAAATGCTCAGACTGGGGCACATAAACATTACCCACCCTACAAAATGCTCAGACCGGGGCACATAAACATTACCCACCCTACAAAATGCTCAGACCGGGGCACACAAACATTACCCACCCCAGAAAATGCTCAGACCGGGGCACACAAACATTACCCACCCCAGAAAATGCTCAGACCGGGGCACACAAACATTACCCACCCTACAAAATGCTCAGACCGGGGCACACAAACATTACCCACCCCAGAAAATGCTCAGACCGAGGCACATAAACATTACCCACCCCAGAAAATGCTCAGACTGGGGCACACAAACATTACCCACCCCAGAAAATGCTATGACTGGGGCACACAAACATTACCCACCCCAGAAAATGCTCAGACCGGGGCACACAAGCATTACCCACCCCAGAAAATGCTCAGACCGGGTCACACAAACATTACCCACCCCAGAAAATGCTCAGACCGGGGCACACAAGCATTACCCACCCCAGAAAATGCTCAGACCGGGTCACACAAGCATTACCCACCCCAGAAAATGCTCAAACTGAGGCACACACTCCTCCTCTTCCGTCAGACAGATCTCTGGTTGTTGTGCTTCCTTCCACCGTCGCTCACTCAGCATGGCTCTGCACACAGTCAGCACCCAACTCTGATCAGCCTCTGTGGTGCTCACATTGTTGATGGTAAAGAAATAAATGTTCAACTTCAAACCAGCAAGAACAACCATACAACAACAAGCATACACACACACACACACACACACACACACAGAGCATATACACTCAGGTCACTTTTCCCATATTCAGTTCATTACATCACCACCCCCTGTTCTAACTTCCAAAAAGTCTCTCCGCTTCTTTTGTGTGTGTCTAACATCACTTATTGTGAAAAGACCTAAAATGTGTGAACATCAACAATATGTAAACACAACACACGAAGCACATGTGCACCACATATCCAAGTCTGTATTATGTGGTTTCGAGCATGTACTCTATGTGTGTGTGTGTGTGTGTGTGTGTGTGTGTGTGTGTGTGTGTGTGTGTGTTCGTGTGAGAAAAGGAGAAAGGGTCAGTTTTATCCATCCTCCACTCAATGCCTCAAGTAACTAATTCAAAACAGTGTATTGAAAAGTAGAAAACTCAAAAATTCCCTCCAACACTCCCTCACCATTTCCCTTCTTATTCCCCCTATAAGTTACACCCCAGCAGACACCTGACCAATGCATAGACCCAATGCATTCATCAGGTCTTGAGAGCCTACAAAAAATAAACAAAAACAAATAAACAAAAAAAAAACCACCTCAGAATGGACTCACTCAAAGACACCACTGGCGGTGATGAGAACGAACCGGTGTGCGTGGAAGCGTTGGTCACCCACCCTCAGGACGATGTCGCTCAGTCGCTCCTGCATGAAGAGATTTTTGTAGCGCTGCACCACATCTTCTGAGTCATGCACCGTCATTGTTCCACCCGACTTTCCAGTGTCCACTCGACGCACCTTGCTTTCCATTGCCATGCTGGTGTGAAGTCTGCGTTTCACTCTGCTGAACACATTTCCTGCAAAATATGAAAACACAACTCTGAAATGTATGACAACAGTTCATGAAGTTTCAATATACTACTGTATCACTAAAAAAAATAAATAAAAAAAATAAAATTTTTAAAAAGACTGAAGTTGATGTACTTGAACACAGTTGCTGAGTCACTTCTCGTTCTTTCAGTTTAGTTGTGTCTGCTCTGATGTAATGTATGGGCACCACATACTGTGCCCTCTAAGTCTAAAGACAATAACAACTGATCATAAAAACAGACAGACTGGGAAAACGTCCTCTATGGAGTGGAGACTGTGACTAGTCCAACAGTTTCCATGAAACTGTAGTCTTAATATAATTATTATTATTTTTACTAGATTCTACCTTGTATGTGTGACTGTGCCCTGCTGCCAACACTGTTTGTTTGTTTGTTTGTTTTGTTTTGTTTGTATGTTTTCTGAAGATTTAACATTGCTCCTGCTGAATGAATTATCTTGTGACCTATCTGTTACCTGCATGCATTTTTTCCCCCTAGTGTGTGCTTCAATGCGTTAAAAAAAAAAAATCATAGTAATGACAGTAATGTCCATGTCTATGACAATATCTAACTTGATATTTTCAACACAATAAATATGTACATGCACATCCATTACATGCTGTGACTGTGACCAGTTTCTGATGCAACAGTGTTGTCTGTTATGAGTTTTTCTCTATTTATCAAATATCTTTGACCTGCTTTTATCATTTGTTTAATATTGTTGATTAAATGTGTTTTTGTTCTTTAAACAATGTAATAACTGAATAAAAATATTATCATTCTTCCACGTCTAGCCTGTGTGTACAAGTGGGCTTTTACCACTCCCTTGAAACTGAAACCCTCACCAAACCAAGACCAAAGCCCTGTTCAACTTGACCTTGATGGTGCGAGACAACAGGCTGATATACTTAACTCTACCACAACTGGGATTTTACAAGCATGACCATTTCTACTCTGTGATGTAGGCTTTTGTACTAGTTTTCTGAGGTATACAAGTTGGTTATGTTCTTGTTTCTGTACTCCACCAAATGCCAACATGGATTAAAGGATCTTTAATGTGCTGCATTTGATGTTTGGCAAGTGCTTAGACATGAAAGGGGTTCAGGCACCAGCAGTCTGCATGACTGTCGAAATGGGAGATCATATGTTGCTCTGTCTTTTATCCCCTACGCCCTGCTGGACTGATCCCAAGACCATCAAAGCCTTCCTTTTTAATTATATTTTATTCCATATCCTGTTCTTTTGTCTGCCTTATTACTGTATTATTTAATTGTACCTTGCACAGAGGTCTTCACTATACCAGAAAAGTATACTATGAACCCAATTCATTGTTGCAATTCTCAAATGTATTATGTAATTGAAAAGTGAATCACTGACATGTGTATGGCTTGTGCTACTCAAGTTTAAAAAAGAATACTATTGTGAAAACAAAAACTTTTTTTAATATGAGTCATGTGCATAAAAACTGTTACAAAATGTTATAAACAACAGGCATGCAATGCCAACAATGTAATACTAAAGTCATCCACACACTTACCCATCTGCCAGTGTGGAGAGAAACACTAAGTGACCCACCATGAACAAACATACACAGGGCTGCATGGGGTGCATGGCTTATGTTGCCTCATCAATGCACACAACTCTACTTCCAGTGAGTCCAAGCCAGCAGTAACAATGGCACTTGCCGGGTCCTCTCTCGATCTACTAATACATACAATACACTGCAAAGGCCTGGATTTGACACAAAGATCTTCTCTCTATCAACTACCACACAATATGTATCACAGTGGTCTGGATTTGACATCAACGCAAGGGAGCTTATTCAAAACACGTCACTTGGTGTACCGACGTCAACAAAACACTGTGAACAGGCGGTCTTTCAACCATATTATAAACTTTTTAGTCAACACAGAAAAATTTTTTTTACCGAAACAAGCTCGATTACATTTAGATGGCGTCAATCTATCACTCAGTTGTACACATTTAAATAATATGTTTTTGAAATGATCATCACAACGGCAAGTGCACTGCACATACATTCAACAGACGAGTTGAACAGACTGTAAATAGATATTCTTCTTTGTTTTTTTCACGTCATTCATAACACGATGACTGCCAACAGCCACACAACTTTTGGCATGTCTTTACCGTTGAAAACTAAATTATAATTCGTGAAAAGAAGTCCGTGCCACATCGGAAGTCAAACTGTGTTCACAGAAGACCCGAGTTTCAGTTTGTGTCAAGTTTCCGGCTAAGTAACAGTGAATGTCAATGTCTTGTTATCCAACAGCCCGTGACAATTCTGCCAGCCCATGTTCCGGTCTGCTGTTTTCATGCCTCATTCCCACCTGGGGTACCCTGACCTGACAAAACACTTGATCTGACTACCTGAGTGAGTGCATCTTGTGGTAGTGTTGCGTGTGTGTTGTCATCGATTGGCCAAGTGCCATATGCAGCTGCTCGTGAATACAGCATTCACAAAACTCTACAATTTTCTCAACAGACCAAACATGTCAGACGCCAACAAATAAATTTCAAGCCAAACGTGGAAATAGTGCCCACCTTTTTCTCTCACGTTGGTGTGTTTATTTTTAGGTCCGGAACGTGGATGACGCTTCCAGTGCGCATGCTCTCATATATTAAAACGGGAAATAGTTGGGGGTGTTTCACGCGTTGTCCCGCATGCAGTGCGATGCGGTGATTCACTACACAGCCTGCCGTGCATTTCGCGTTCTTTCGTAATTTCTTTTTTCTTGTTTTCTTTTTTTTTTCGCGCGTTGGGTTACGCTGCTGGTCAGGCATCTGCTTGGCAGATGTAGTGTAGCGTATACGGATTTGTCCGAACGCAGTGACGCCTCCTTGAGCTACTGAAACTGAAACTGAAACTCGTAAAACATAGGACTTCCGCCTTGGAACTCTTCTCCTCCCTACCCAACACAGCTACCAATTCAACTTC
Source organism: Babylonia areolata (assembly GCF_041734735.1). NCBI lineage: Eukaryota > Metazoa > Mollusca > Gastropoda > Neogastropoda > Buccinidae > Babylonia > Babylonia areolata. Next base: position 42,872,588 of record NC_134881.1, on the reverse strand, counting down.
TCCCCTCTCCTCTTGGGTGTGTGTGCCTCTGTGTGTGTGTGTGTGTGTGTGTGTGTGTGTGACTCAGTGCGTTGCGTGCATCAGTTTGCTCTAGCCGTGGTCTCTGTGGTTAACAAATCCGCTGAGTGACAGTGAGTGATGTTTTAATGATGTGATAATCCAGTAAAGCGCATCACACCCCAATCGCCACTCAGGATGCCAGCAGTTAAAATTATTTTTCAATCCGAGTCAGTCACGGTCGCACGTCTCAGCCGGTGCCAGTGACCTGAAAAGACCGCGCCGGGCGCCCGCGCATAACGCCGGCGACACTGCCCCTCCCGGCAGCCATCTAACTCCCCCCCCCCCCCCCCCCCCCCCCCCCCCCCCCCCCGCACACTGACTACACACACACACACACACACACACAGAGGAACGGACACAACTGACCCAGTTGAACCACCGACTCAGTGATGCACGTGCATGCGGCCGTGCTCGGTGACGAACCGGCGGCCGGGCACACCCTGGTTGGACATGCACATTGAATCGTGATAGATCGGTGGACTTATTTGACGCGATACTGTGAGTGTGGATTGAATCATCAGTTGCCGGCTGTCATCAGAAACGATTTTCATCTCGGTGAATGGAGGGCGGTCACGGCCCGCGGGTTTCGGTTGCCACTGAGTTCCTCTTCCGCCCCTCAGCTCTCCGGGTCTCCCATTAATTCAGTCCCTTTGCTGGACTGACCTCGCACTGAAGATCAGAGCCGGGGACGGTGTCGAGTCATTCCATTGATATACCAACTTCAATAAACCGTCCAGTGTTCAGTGTCTCTGTCTGTCCAAGGGTCTGTATGTCTGTATGTCTGCCCGTCTGTGTATCTGCCGACGCTCTCTCTCTCTCTCTCTCTCTCTCTCTCTCTCTCTCTCCGCTCTGGATCTCGCTGGCATCATCAGTGTGTCTCATTTCCGATGTGTACAAAGAATATAGCCATTCTAAAAAAAAAAAAAAATTTTTAATTAACCAAGTGAAAAAAAGAGGGGAATAACCCGCTCAAAATATAAAAAGAGAATGCTGCGTAATATGATTTCACGTGTTGCACTGAGGCGCTGTATAAGTGACCAGATGGTCTATAACGATTGTGCTGCTAATTTGGGAATGGCCGGGGGTGGGTGGACGGTGCGTTCTAGCGTAAGTATTGCAGTTAAATTACACGGCATCCCGCAGAAAACGGAGTCGAGATTCCTCTACAAAGTAAAAAAAAACACGTCTGTGTGTGTCAGTGTGTGTGTGTATGTGTGTGTGTGTGTGTGTGTCAGTGTGTGTGTGTGTGTGTGTGTGTGTGTGTGCCGGTGTGTGTGTGTGGGGGTGTCAGTGTGTGTGTGTGGGTGTGTGTGTGTGTGTTTCCACTGCGATACTTCTTCCTGTATATATGTGCTGTGAACTTGAACATATTATCATGAAACATACAGAACGCACCCCCTCACCGCCCCACCCACCCCCTTTTAAGCATGCATAGTTACATAAACGCACAGTATCTCACTCTTTTTCTCTCACATGAACGCACAACCGCGCGCGCGCGCGCGCACACACGACACACACACACACACACACACACACACACACACACACACACACACATGCCAGTACGCCATAGATGTGAAACAGCAGCAGCTGTGTTTGACTGTTTGATATACCAGGGTTTCCATCCGCATGCCAGTCATGAGTCTTCGTGACAGATTTATTGTCTGTCTCTCCGGTGATGTTCACGTCACTTGTGCACTGAGCTCATTTGTACTATCTGTACTGTCTGTGCTGTATTGTCGGTGCAGAAACTGTCTGCATATATATTCTATGTACTATCTGTACTGTCTGTGCTGTATTGTACAGAAACTGTCTGCAGCATAGGCCTAGTATCTGTTCTGTGTACTAACTGTACTGTCTGTGCTGTATTGTGCAGAAACTGTCTGCATATCTGTTCTATGTATTGTCTGTACTGTCTGTGCTGTATCAGTATGGCTGTCGCCGAAATAACGGGCTCAGTTAAAGCGGTCATAGCCGGCGGGCTACACGTAAAATCCCCTGACTCGTACATGAGTGGACTGATGTGAGAGTTGCAGCCCACGAACGCGGCTGAAGAAGATTACACCCCTTCTCTTCACAACGTTGAAACATCACCGCGCCGTCTGGATCCAGTCTGGATATTTTCACTTCTTTTTATCCGCAGTTTTCTTTCTTTCTTCCGAGTCTTCTCAGTCAGTTCTTCTCCCTTGTTTCAACGTCACTTTAATAACAGTTTTGGTGTAGTGACAGAGGATATAATGGCAATGATGGTAATGATACTATCAGTACAGGAGCAGCACCACTGTGAAGCCGGCGTCCTCAGTCGTGAGAACTAGACACTGATTCTTTGATATGGCTACAGTACCCACTGTCATTTTTGTTTCAAGACTCTAAATCTCTGAAAAGATAACCCACGATAGGAGAACCCGGAAGGAGAATGAGGAAAAGAAGAACTGAGAAGAACCACATGATCAATAGAGTGTGGCTATACTGAACCACATAATTCGATCTGTGCGCTGAGCACCACAAAATCACGTGTTGCCCTGATAGACCCCCCCCTCCCCCTCCCCCAAGGCTCCCCCGCACCCTAAGAAAGATCGAGTTTCGTCTTCAGTCTGTGCATGAATTATAGGCTATGGGCTTGGCGTTTCTTCAGCTCCATGCTTGTTGTCAGTCCGTCAAGGAAGTTCAGTGTCGGTTCCCGCGAGTTGTTCAAGCAGTCGCATATACTGGCATTCTCTTCTGGCACTCAGCCTAAAGTTATGGTTCGGTACTTCTCGCAACTTTTGCAGGATCGAAGTCTTCTTTGTCAAATTCGGTCCCTCCTGGGACGCCAAAAGTACGTCCGGTGTCTATTCTTCAGTCTCATAGCCACCACGGCCGAATTTTGGAACCGCTTTCACATGGCTCACATGAATCTGGTTACTCAGATATATACAGTACAGTACTGGTATACCATACTGATCGAGTTATCCCGTGGCAAAGTGGCTAAAGCGGCCGGCTACTGACTCGACCGACCACAAGTGGGAGATCACGAGCCCGGGTTCAGTTCGACTGCACTCAATCTGAGAGGCACGTATTGAGATCTGACATCACAGTTGGAAGTTTTTCAGTGAGTTGCCATGACCAGCTTGTTCCAGTTTTCAGAGTCAAGTATGCCATAGTAAATTACTGATGAGCTCAAAGGGGATTACTCAGTGGGACCATACAGTCGATATCACTAAGAACGATCTGGTGTCGCCACGGGTCCACCCACTAACTGAGTCACCGATCGCACATGATTCGTCTGAGAATATCGGTGCTAAAATTTCCTGGCCAACACTTTGACAGCAGTTGTTTGTATCTCTCGGGCCTGGCTCAGTGACCGCCAATAAAGACATTACTCATCATGAAGGAAAGTGTTGAGCCCGGGTACCAATCGACAGCTTGTGAAGCAGTCACTGAAACCTAACTGCATGGATCTCAACTTACATGCACAATCATTATCATCAATAGCGACAGTAAAAAGATATATATCAATCAATCAAAAACATGACACACACAAAAAAACCCACACATAACTGATGTCCATATATCGTCCATTGTGGCCTTTAATGCCACCGTGACGCTTTCATTTTTATCTATACAGTTTTATTGTTACACCTTTTTCCGCTGATGACTCACTTACTGAAGTTGTGGACGGTGATTGATACGGTCACAGTTTCCATGCAAAGCAGTGCAAGCATCATCAGTAAAACTGACGTACAGGCCTTTGGCATATGTCGAAGATGAAAGAAGAGAGAGAGAGAGAGAGAGAGGGGGGGGGGTGTAGCCGGTGTGTGTGTGTGTGTGTGTGTGTGTGTGTGTGTGAGTGTGTGTGTGTGTATGCGCGCGTGCTTGCGGCGGCCAGCGGTGTGTGTCCCGGCGTGTTTGTGCGTGCGTGCGTGCCAGTGTGTGCGTGTGCGTGTATGTGTGTGTGCGTGTATGTGTGTGTGTGTGTGTGTGTGAGAGAGAGTGTGTGTGTGTGAGAGAGAGAGAGAACGCGAGCGCCGGAGAGAGAGAGAGAGAGAGAGAGACTGTGGGGAGGATGCGGGAAGGGGTTAGCGGCGCGGGAGGGACAAGGGGGAAACCGTGAAAAGTAAAGCGCCGTGTTCAGTTTGAGTGGAGCCGGAAGCCAGTCGCTTTTGGCGATTAATTGTTCACTAAATGTAACGGTTTTAACAAACAAACAATCAAGAAATCTTGGACTTATCACATGATTGTCTGATCTTTTTTTTTTCTTTCCCCAAATCTTTGTAACATGGTCTAATTGGATTGTTGCTATAATCTTTGAACTATATATATATATATTTTATCTTTGTTGTTGTTAATATTATTATTATTAATTTTTATTTATTTTATTTTATTTTTTCATACTTTTTTCTATTTATTTATTCGTTTACTTTTTATTACTTTTTTGTTTTGTTTTGCTTTCTTACTCAGGCTCCTATATCAGAGTTGGAAAGTTCTTCTCTTAGATAATTGTTGAATTAATGTTGTGAATAATATTGTTTTCATCCTTCCCTTCCCTCCTTTTTTTCTCGATTTTTTAAACTTTATCTTTTTAAAATGTCTAAAATCACTTAATGTGGATAGACATTACACTGTGACATTGAACTGCCACACCGGCACACACATCACGGCCGTGACACACGCACACACACTGACACACGTAACTTCACACACACACACACACCGTGGCACTGGCACGTAATACTGACACACCGTGACACACGCGTAACACACACACACGCGTAACACACACGCGTAACACACACTGTTACCACTGAGGATTATAGACAGTCTGAGACAAGACACGACAACTTCACATGACAGACAGACGGCCGACAGACAGACACTAGACACACACACACACACACACACACGCGCGCGCGCGCGCGCGCGCATACACACACACATTCATACGCATGCACATTCACGGCACACTGTGAACAGCCAAAAGGTTGGGACTAAATTTTACAAGCCACAATTTTCTGTCAAGAAACGAAAGCGGAAGTTAGAAAACAGACTGTGACTGTGAGATAACAGGTGTGCGACAACGAAACGTGCACGCTGTTGCCTAGCATTTGTGAACCAGGAAGCCAGTTTAGCGGACATTCTGAACTCCTAGGGTCTATATGAAGTTAAAATCTGACGAGCAGTAGAAATCATGAACCGGTGTTTTGTTACTTACAAAAATGGGAGCAAACTGATAGCTGATTTTGAGTAAACACGAGGCTGCATGCGGCTACGTAAAATCTATAGTCAGTAAGCTACTTGGCGTACATGACCTAGCTCCCAGTGGCGAAGTTACCGACAGACAAAAAACGCAATGTTTTCGTCGTGTGAATAAATTAACTCAGTGGAATCCGGATTTGCAAAACCCAACATTGCGCCAGTGAAGTATTCAGTTGCCGCGAGCTGCATTTCTCACAGTCAGTTATTAATCATTTAAGAACTCATCAGGTGGAGAAGACAGTCATAACATTAGAAAAGCAAGATAAAAAATAACAGTTAAACAGTAAACATTTTAACTCGTGAGACAGAGGTTTACGTGTCCAACTAAACCAGCACATTGCGTCTTCATAGACCAGTCCTGAGGCACACCTTCCCGGATGGATCAAGTCAGAAGCAGTTGTTTTCATTTTGCCTTTATTGTCCTATGTACTGGACTATACGTTTTAACAGTAGCAGAAGCCAAAAATGAAGCAAATTTGAAGGGACACTTGCAACCATTCGGTGAAAGCGGAACACGCAGAGAAATTGAAGTCAGAAATGAGTTTCCTGACCCTCGGGACTTCTTGGTAGAGTATGTGCAGAATCTGAAGCCTTTGAAATTGTCCGGTGTGGCAAAGAATTCCCGTGCAGTCCGTGAATGGACTGACTCCTACCTTCTTGCTCTAGACGTGCCAAGTCACTCAGTTGTGGGTCTGGAAACCAGGAAGAAGGAATCTCGTGAACAGGAGACGACAGAGATGCATTTCCACGATTTTCTTAGAATCTACAACCAGACTGAACATTACATGGTTGATGATGTTCCTGACTATCTCAGGTAACTGATTACTTCATCATGATGATAATTGATATTATTTTATATGCTGTTTTGTTCATTTCTATAAAGACTGTTTTGCGATCTGCATCAGCTGGATGCTACCACAAGCATGAATAGTGTTGAATCATATTTGACTAGGAACTTGTTTATTTTGAAATGTTGACACTATGTTTTAAGTGAAAGGTGCCTTGGTATTCCCACTGACTGGGGCTAGTATATTTCACACCACTGTTCAGGTTCATAGTAGTAGTACATTTCAAAATACAACACCTCAGTTCATGTAAATGGTAAAACAAGATGAAAACAGTGAGATATGTATTAGTGTCTTTCTTGTTTGTGAACTTAGGCATTTTATGTTGCATCGTCCATTGAAATGGATTACTTTACCGTTTATTGTGTATTTGATTAGTGTAATTTGATTATGTTCGCAGAAAGTTGAAGGTTTTATTAGTGTGATGCATGCACAGGTTCACTCAAGATGTGTCATATAAGAAAGTTTAGTATTCAGCAGAGGTACAGGGTCGACTCCAGTTATGAGAAAGTATTGGGGGGATTTTTTGTTTCTTATACAGTATGCATGGTTTCTTTTATGTGATGACTTCAGATACACACACACACACACACACACACACACACACACACACACACACACACACACACACACACAATATCACATGCACAGAAGAAGAATCCCAAAATTATTTTTACACACACACACACACACACACACACAATCACACACACATGCACAGAAGAAGAATCTCAAAATTATCTTTAAGACCACAGGCCGCTGCCAGAAAAAGATATTCATAATACATTAGCAAGACAGAGAGGAAGAATCATTTATGAGTGAGTAACAGAAAGAGAGAGAGATTTGGTTTTACACCTGAAACAGATGTTAGTCATGAAAGCAAATGCACATGATCTGTATGTTGGAAGTGTCGATATAAATTTTGAATGGAGACTTTTTGCTGACTAATCTCAGCTGTTGTGAAGGAAATGAGTGGTAGGCATCCGGTATGGCCACTATATGCTAGAGGTCTCAGTGCAGGATGTGTGTGTGTGTTTGTGTGCGTGCATGTGTGTGTGTGTGTGTGTGTGTGTGTGTGTGTGTGTTAATAGATGTGCATAGCTGCGTTGTCAGCACAGAAACCTCTACTTCCCACCCTCAGAAGCATGAGTACAGAGTGGTGTGTGAGGGAACGTCATGTCCCAGGTCTTGCCCAGTTTCCTGTCCTAGATCCTGTTCAGTGTAGTGTCCACGTCTTTCCCAGTGTGCTGTCTCACATATTGCACAGTGTACTGTCCACATCTTGCCCAGTGTACTACCCCACATCTTGCTCGAAGTTCTATGCCACATGTGGGCAAATGTACTGTCAACATTTGGTCAGTGTACTGTTCATATCTTGCCCAAAGTACTGTCCACATCTTGCCCAATTTGCCCAATGTCCTGTCTCACAACTTGCGCAGTGTATTGTCCCACATTTTGCTCAGTGTACTGTCCACATCTTGCCAAGTGTATTGTCCACATTGTTGTCAGTGTACTTCCCCACATCTTGCCCAGTGTACTGTCCACATCTTGCCGAATGTACTGTCCACATCTTGCTCAATGTACTGTCCACATTTCGCTCAATATACTGTTCACATCTTGCCCATGTACTGTCCACATCTTGCCCAGTGTACTCCCCACATCTTGCCCAGTGTACTGTCCACATCTAGCTCAGTGTACTGTCACATCTTGCCCAATGTACTGTCCACATCTTGCTCAATGTACTGTCCACATCTTGCTCAATGTACTGTCCACATCTAGCTCAGTGTACTGTCACATATTGCTCAATGTACTGTTCACATCTTGCTCAATATACTGTTCACATCTTGCCCATGTACTGTCCACATCTTGCCCAGTGTACTCCCCACATCTTGCCCAGTGTACTGTCCACATCTTGCCCAGTGTACTCCCCCACATCTTGCCCAGTGTACTGTCCACATCTGGCTCAATGTACTGTGCCACATCTTGCCCAGTGTACTGTGCCACATCTTTCATAGTGTACTGTGCCTCATCTTGCCCAGTGTACTGTGCCACATCTTGCACAGTGTACTGTTCACATCTTGCTCAATGTACTGTCCACATCTCACCCATGTACTGTCCACATCTTGCTCAGTGTACTGTCACATCTTGCCCAGTGTACTGTCCACATATTGCTCAATGTACTGTTCACATCTTGCTCAATGTACTGTCCACATCTTGCCCAGTGTACTGTGCCAAATCTTGCCCAGTGTACTGTGCCACATCTTGAACAGTGTACCGTGCCTCATCTTGCCCAGTGTACTGTGCCACATCTTGCACAGTGTACTGTGCCTCATCTTGCTCAATGTACTGTCCTCATCTTGCTCAGTGTACTGTGCCACATCTTGCTCAATGTACTGTCCACATCTTGCTCAGTGTACTGTTCATATCTTGTTCAATGTACTGTCCATATCTTGCCCAGTGTACTGTCCACATCTTGCTCAGTGTACTGTTCATATCTTGTTCAATGTACTGTCCATATCTTGCCCAGCGTACTGTCCACATCTTGCTCAGTGTATACTGTCCACATCTTGCCTAATGTACTGTCCACATCTTGCCCAGTGTATAATGTTCACATCTTGCTCAATACACTGTCCACATTTTGCCCAATGTACTGTTCACATCTTGCTCAGTGTATACTGTCCACATCTTGCTCAGTGCCTTGTCCACATCTTGCCCAGTGTACTGTCCACATCTTGCCCAGTATACTGTTCACATCTTGCTCAGTGTATACTGTCCACATCTTGCCCAGTGTACTGTTCACATCTTGCCCAGTGTACTGTCCACATCTGGCTCAATGTTCTGTCCACATTTTGCACAGTGTACTGTCCACATCTGGTACAGTGTACTGTCCATATCTTGGTCAGTAGCATTGTTTTGCTACTTTGCTCCTTTTCAGAAGTTTGGGATCATTTGTTACACACACACACACACACACACACACACACACACACACACATAATTATGTATCATCATGTCCTTAAGCTTCATGACTTTGCAAAGGCTGCAAGGGGAATATTGAAACAGTGTTTGTTTGTTTTTTTATATTCTTTTTTTTCCATTGCTTCGATTGGTTCTATTTTTCACTGAAAAGGCAATGCATGCCACTAGTTTCTCTCCATCATTGTAACCCCTCAAGGCTTGCATCATTTAATCACCTGTCACTGGAAATAACAGGCACACAGCAAAGACATTGAAGGAGTAGTGTGATGTTTGTATGACTTTCTCACATGTGAGCATAAGAATATGAGAATATAAATAATACATATTTGTTTTGCAAAGAAATCCTTCTGACAGCTTAGGTTTTACCATTTATATATCTTGAGGTGAAGCAGTGTCCTGGGAAATGAAACGTTGTTGTTGTTTGTTTTTTTGTTTTTTGTTTTTTGTTGGTTTTTTTGCTAATAAATCTTTCTGACAGCTGAAGTTTTATCATATATATATATATATATATTATACACCCGAGGTGAAGTGATGTCCTTGGAAATTAAACATCTTTCACATTTGTGAGGTTTTTCATATACATGACAGAGGATCGAGGGAGACTGTTGGTGTCCAGTGAAAACATATATCTCATTCTGATTTCTCCAGTCCATAATGCCAGCTGTCATAGTTGACATTTATTAAAATTTTTGTTGTATTGTTGGGTTTGGTTTTTTTTTGTGTCACAGCCCATTTTGCTGTATGAAACTTGGGTTCATAGACTGTGATATCCAATATAATTAAGCTTATTGTCTTGATATTTTTTTCTTTAATTTTTCCCATTTCTAGAATAGTGCAAATCAGCAAAATCCAGTGTTCAAAGCTTTTTTCAAAATTACCCCCCCCCCTCCTCCCCCCTTTAAATTCTGTCTGCTTGCAATTGTTTACCAACTAAAGCATGTCTTTTTCTTTATTTTGTCAGGGACAAGTGCTTTTAACTACATTCTTGTGGACTAGAAAGAAAAAAAAACAAGAGGCAAAGCCTTCAAGACTCACTTGTGCCTTATTCAGTCAAGGAATTATAGGAGAGAAGAAAAAAAAAGAGATTTGAAAAATTGTTGTTAAGTGCTCTGTATTAATTATGTATGATATATAAAATAAGCTTGGGAGGGGAAAAAAAAAAGAAAAAGAAAAGGTATGTGAGCAGGATCGAACCATGCATGTTAAGTTCCAAAGCAGTCAGACTAATCCCCACTGCTGCGGTGCATCGGACTAAATTTAATACTTAAAACAATGTTGACGTTTTCTTCTTCGTGCGATAAATAGATGTGATTGTAGTGGACATAATAACGCCGTTTAAATCATGTTTTTTTTTGTGTGTTGTATTATATCTCGATTATTCTTTTATTTTGGCGGTAAAAGGGACTTTGCTATCCCTTCAAGCACAAAGCAACTCATGACAGATCTCAAGATCTGCATGAACTAGTTGGGGCCTACAGCTAGCTGAAAGGAGCAAATGATCAGTTCAATTTTTCTTTTATGTTCATTCCAGTTAATTCAATGTCCACTTTAGAATATTTATATGCAGTAAACACGTTGATGGTGTTGTTAGTATTACTGTATGTGTTCTGTCCAGAATTCGTATTTCTTTCCTTTTAATAGTGAACAAGAAAAACGAGGTCATGTCTTAGAATGCAACCTAGGCCTACCTGCTAGTTGGCCTTACTTAGTGGGAAGCAGTTTTAAATTTTTCAGATTTCAGAACAAACCTCAAGGAAATAAACCATTAATGATCTGGAAAAAATGGCTTAATTCGGGAGACTTACAACCTGTTATTGATATGACTGTGAGGATTTTTTTTTTCATACTATGTTTAAGTGAAATTTGGTATTGGCAGACAAAGTATTTCCAGAGAAAATGTCATGTTAAAGTTTACCACGGACCCACAGACACACTACACAGACAGACAACCAAACACCGGGTTAAAACATAGACACACTTTGTTTACACGTATGAGTCAAAAAAGTAGTGAATAATTCCAGTCTTTTGTTTTGCATAAGGTGCCACTCAGAGACTATGATCATGGATAATAAACAGTATGAAGGAATGTTCTGTTGACAGCCCTGATGTGAATGTGCCCTGCAGTCTGCAGTGTCCAGAGATGCTGGAGAAAGGACTGGCGTTTGCTGTGAGTGTTTCTGAAACGTGGCATTTCTCGTGAATAATGGTTTTAAGTTCACTTCAGTCCAGTTGCTCAAGGAGGTGTCACTGCATTCGGACAAATCCATATACACTACACTACATCTGCTAAGCAGATGCCTGACCAGCAGCGTAACCCGTTTCTATAATGGTTTAATCAAAAATATATATATATATATATTGGTATGCATGTGTGTGTGTGTGTATATTTCTGTGTGTGAGTGTGTTTGTGTGTTTATGTATGTATGTATGTTTGTGTTTGTTTTCGTGTGTGTGTGTGTGTGTGCGTGTGCAGAAATCCCCAGAATGGTTGTTTTTCCTGTCCTCAGATGATGTGGTTCAGCAGTGGCGGTACCAAGTCAGTGGTTCACACGGACAGTTTTGACAACATCAACTGCGTGATCCGTGGAGAGAAGACCTTTGTTATGGTGGACCCCGCCAGAGACAGAGAAAAGGTGGGTTAATGCGTCTGTGAACCTGTCATCATTTCTGTGTTTGTTGTTATTTGTATTGTTATTGCTGTTGTTATTGTTATGAGAAGGGATTTGGCAAAATGGTGAAGACACTGATCTGTCAGCACAGTGTCGGTGAATATCTAGGTTTGAATGCCAGTCTTGCCTTTTCTCCAGAGTTTGAGTGGAAAATCAAACTGAGCATCTTATCATTCAGAAGAGATGATAAAGTGGAGTCCTACATGCAGAAAACACTAGGTGCACTGAAAAAGAACCCATGGGAACACAAATGTTGTCCACTGGCAAAATTCGGTAGAAGAAATCCACTCTGATAGGTACACAAATATATATGTACATGCACTCAAGGCCTGACATAGCATGTTGGGTTATGCTGCTGGTCAGGAATCTGCCCAGTAGATGTGGTGCAGTGTATATGGATTTGCCTGAACGCAATGATACCTCCTGAAGAAACTGAGAATGATACTGATGATGATGATGATGATGATTATTATTATTACAATAGGGAGGGAGTGCAGACCCCCTTCCATCAGATTTTCGTCAGGACTCCCCAGTTAATTTTAGTGAGAACCACATGTGTATGCGTGTCTCCATTTTCCTTTTTTCCAGTCACTGAAAGACTAAAATTTTGTCGTGGAAATAGCTGTTTTGATGAAAGGATTTTGAACTTTTTCGGTGACTATTTTTGTAAGTTTACAAGGTATATTTGGTTTTAGAATTACACCCATTATTTGCTTTAGTCTTCTATGTTTACTTTGTGCATGTTTCTTGTCATTTATGTGCCATTACATATTCTAACTGATCCATTTATAAACTCTGCTGAAAAGTTGTCTGTACAAAAACAGCGCACACCTAGAGTAGCCAGTTCACAGTGGTGGGCTGCTCGTGTCGTCATTTGACCTACTTCTCGCACTGTGAGTGACAAAAAGCCAGCCACAAAATCGGGCTGCACACCCTCCGTAATGATGACGTTTTCAGTCCCTCACAATCCCTCACACACATCCTTTAAAACAAATCTAAAAACTTTCCTTTTCAAGCAGAATCTGTATATTTTTAAGGCATTCCATTCCATGTATGTTTTCCATTGATCCATTTTTTTCCATGTGTGTGTATGTGTGTGCTTTCACACATGCATGCGCACACACGTGTGTATGTGTGTGTGCATAATTATGTGTTTGTGCATGTATGTGTGTGTTTGTGTGTGTGTGTGTGTATGTGTGTGTTCTTGTGTGCTTTCTGTCTGCTTTGAGAGTTTGAAAGCGCTGTATAAATGTACTATTATTATCATTCAGTTTCATCATTGATTATCTATATTATCCTTTATCGTTGTATTGATTAGTATTTTGCTGCTACACTGCCACTACTTTAGTGGTGTGGGTTGTAGTGGTGTAGAGTAAAATGACTTGTTAATGTCCCCACCCCCTACCCTCTCCACCCTGCAAAAAAGAAAAAACCAAAAAGACAAAACAAAAACAAAAAGAAGAAGAAGATGAATGGTAGAATAAAGGAGAGGCAACAGATATGACCCAGTGAGCAAGTGGTTTATTTTCTATGTCATATGCTTCTGAATATTTAGGATTTTGAGTTTTTATCCAACATTTATATATAGAAGTTACCCGTCTGTGACGTCTTGCATTGTTTGATTGTTTATGTCTGTGTCCCCTTTTTTTCTCTCTCTCAGGTACAATTGAGGTTTGAGGGGGCCTACTCTGACATTGATGTTGACAGGTATGTACGTGCTGATGTGTGTGAAATCTCTTATGTTTACTGTGGTTCGTTCTGGTAATGGCTGTTCAATGTCTGATCTGATGAAAGATGTCAAAACAATCTCTTTGATCCTGATTGCTTCTGTCTGTCTGCCTGTGTGTCTGTGTCTGTCTTTCTGTGTGTGTGTTTGTGCGCGTGTCTCTCTCTGTCCCCCTGTCTCTTTGTCCCTGTCTGTCTTTGTCTGTCTGTCTGCCTGTCTCTGCCTCCCTTATTTTCCCTCCCTGTGCTCTCTCTCACATGAATGAACACACAATGACAATAGTTTTTGTGCATAAAACAGTTGAAACATAATTTCAATCTTTGATGATAACAGTAGAAAATAATGTATGATCATTACAATGACGGTGATGTTGACATGAATGATAACAGTAATAAAGGTTATAAAGATAGTAATGCAAATAATAATGCTAATAATGAAAGTAATAATAATGATAATAACAATCAGCCAGCTGGCCAGAAACAGACTGACAAAGAGGCTAGGAAAAAAAAAAAAAAAATCAGGGTTCATTGTTATGCAATGCAGGGATCTGCACAATCTTTGTAGCATCTTTCCAACATAAAACTCGTGAGGATGAATATCGACTGATTTCACATAAAGAATATCTGCTTGTGGCCCATCACTGATACTTTTCAGGTGTCATATTCATATGTATGCCTGTGTAATTACTTGTACCGCCTTTCTGTGGGGTTTTATGTCATGGGAAGGTTTGGGGAGGAATATTAACACCCTACAAAAGACAGGTATTGATTTGCTGGACGCGGTGTGAGAACTGCAAGCTGCAGTGGGTAGGGAGGGGAGGGTGCTGAGAGGGGGGTGGCTGTGGGAGAGAGAGTGGGGCACTGTGGTGGAAGGGGGAGGAGGGACTGAGCATAGGAATGATGGGATGGGGCTAGGGGGATGCAGGTACTCTCGTGTCTTATGTATGCATCCAAGACGCAATAGCCGAGCGGTTTAAGCATTGGACTTTCAATCTGAGGGTCCTGGGTTCGAATCACGGTAATGGTGCCTGGTCGGTAAAGGGTGGAAATTTATCTGACCTCCCAGGTCAACATATGTGCAGACCTGCTAGTGCCTGAACCCCCTTCATGTGTATTCGCACACAGAAGATCAAATACACACGTTAAAGATCCTGTAACCCATGTCAGTGTTCGGTGGGTTATGGAGGCACAAAAATACCCAGCATGCATGAACCACAACAGAGTCATTGGCAAGTCGATGTTGGTCATGCAATGGAAAGAAGAAGAAGAAGACCTTTGAACTTGGTCATTCCCATTACAGTGATACAGTAAGCAGGGTGAGAAGTCAAGGTCATTATCTGGCAAAATAGACAAATCTTGATAGAGTCTCAATCCAAATTTAATCAAACTTGATATTTGGACTGGTCAGTGTGTGTAGCATGATCCACAGGGGTTAAAGATCAGGGTCACAGTATGGCATATGATATTGACAGAAAAATGTCCAACAGAGAGAAGGTCTTGTGCATAATCTTCATCAAATTTGGTCCAATGATTGGTAATGGTGAGAACAAAACTCATATGCCATGTAAAGAGACACTGTTAGAGGTCAAAGGTCAAGGTCAGAGCATGGCATCTTTTTATTCCAATTTATTTATTCATTTTTTATTCAAATTTCATTGTACATTGTATAGTGATTTGTTGTGGGAGTAATATAAATGCATTGTAAATTTAGAGGTCAAAGGTCAGATGTGTTGTTGTTGTTTTTTGTTGTTGTTTTTTTTGGTTTTTTGCCAGATAATCAACTTTGGAATTTTTAAAAATTCATTAAAAAATTTTTTTTTTTTTTTTTTTTACTCATTGTTCATTTGTTGGATTAAGTGGGCATTACATGTGAGCCTTGAAGGCCATGCCTCACTTGTTTTCCTTTGCAGTGTTGATCTTAAAAAATACCCCCAGCTGGCTGACGCAGAGTTCTATCATGTCCATGTGAAAGCTGGCGACTGCCTCTACATTCCATATCACTGGTAAGCTTTATACCAAGGTGACTGCTGAACTTTTTGTTCCCTGAGTACTGATTTATCTGTAACACCTGGTTGCTTCCCAAGGACAGAGTGCGGATATTTCCATACTGCAGTGGACACCTTCAGTTTGGCTTTCTCAATCGGTTGTATTCTCACTTGGTGCTTTTAGCTTGTCGGTTTTAGCCTCTCCATTGTTCATTAGTGTATTCAAAGGCATTGAGTGTATATTTGATGATGCTGTGGGCATTTTGTGTCTGAAGTATGGTTTTGACAGTGCACTCAGCTGTTGTTTTGTGTATCCTAGTTCCAGTGCATCTCCAAAAATAAAGCGATACCATTTAAAAATATAAACTGTTGAACTGTGATTAAGGTTATAATTTGGGTAAGGGTCAGGGTTGGTTTGTGGAAATGATAATGGACCTGAGCAAATTTGCATGAATAATATTCAACCCAAGAGTAATTAAAGATGTAGCCTGTATGATTATGTGCTTGGATATGTATTATAATATTACCAGTTATGTTTCCAAAAAGAGGGTTTGATTTCCTTTTCTTTTCCATTTTTAATAAAATTAAAAAAATGTGGGGCTTCCTAGATCTTTTGCTGTTGCATTTTAAATTCTGTTATTTTATTTCATTTTTTGCGGCCCCATCATCTGTACCATTTCAGTGGCATTACTCCAACACTGCTTGTTCCAAGCCCCCAGTACATGGCCACACTTGGGTTCGTCTGTCACAGTCCCAGCATTGGCACTCAACAGGGAATTATTGATGTTAGGTTTCAGGAAGCCACACACTAGAGGAGACCCTGTACTGCTGCCGAGTCACTTTGGTGGTGTTCAGTAGTGTCTATTCGGAGTGCCTCAGCATATTAGCCGCATAGATTATGTCCATACAGCCGACAGATTATATTCACACAGAATAGTTCATGTTTTAGTCAGAGACATGTATGTCTTGATCAGAAGTAAATGTTTGTTTTCAGTTACTTGGTCTGTCATGATCCTGGGAAGATTGGATATCACGTTTTGTTTCTTCCTTTCTTTCTATGTATGTTTATTGTGCTTTGTGAATAATTTAACTTTTTGTGTTCAGTATTTCAAAATGATCCTGAGAAATAGTTTTTTGCTTAGTTAAAAAAACAACAACTTGTATGTGTCAGTGAGATACAGATATTTGTTTTATGATGTCATCAAGGTCTCAATTGACTGTAGATAATCATTGAAGCAGCTCCAGTTCTGACATTGTATGGATCAACTGGTCGTCAGGATCCACCAGGTTCGATCCTTCCACAGCAACGTGGCGATCAACTTCTGGTGGAGCCACTACGCCACCATGGCCATGCTGGAAGAAAAGGGCGAGTCAGCCTGTCAGGGTCACTGTGACCCTGACCTGACCTTGGACAAGGTCAAAATATACCGACAGGACCCAACGTTTGAGAACTACAACTCTGTCAGGTGACTTTCTTTTTTTTGGTTTCCTAATATTTCTTATTTGTTGAATTTTTACAATTTAATAAAAGACAATGCTGAATGATACAGATACAATGAATCACACAAAAATGGCGCATTAAAAGATGAAAGAGAAGAAAGACATATGACATACATAGGCGATATGCTGCAGAATGTTTTATCACTGTCAAAGATAATTATACATGTCATCTTTGCCTCAGAAAATTTAAACTTTAAAGAACACGATGAAGTTAAGCGCTATGATTTATTATTGTGAGTCACCACCGTCTTCATTAGCATCGCTGAACTTTTCAGTTTTCTTTTCCTTCTGTGGTGATGTGATTGGTCCCGTTTCCTGCATCTGTGTGATCTGTTTGAAGGATTGTTGTTATGGATCTCTGAGGATGTTGGTTTTTTTGTTTACCTGCTGTGCGTGCGTGCGTGCGTGTTTGTGTGCATGCATGCATCTTTGTGTGTCTGCTCGAGTGCAGAAAAGTCAAAGAATACCAAAAACAACTGGTACAAGGCCATCACACCATCGACCACCTCAAAGAAATAAATGTAGAGAGAGGGTCCATGTCCATGTTTAAGAAATAGATTGTTGTGTTTTACATTAATGTTTCCCTTGATATAAACTTGCCTGTCACACAAACTAAATTAAAAGGACAGCTGCCACTTTAAGGATTTTTCTGAACATGATGTCGCTGAAACCTATTTTCCAGTGGTGTATACTGTATTACTTTCGAGGAAATATTACTGTCAATTAAAGAAAAAAGCGTGTTGTTCCATGTACAAGCCTAAATATATATATATTTTTTTTAAATTTGATTTCTAGGGACTGGTTGCGGGACTATGTACTCGAACGGCCAATGACACTGCCGACTGCCGTGACCGTGGTGAAAACGGTGAGGTGCCACTGAGATCTGTTATACAGTTCCTCCAGTCTGAGAAATAGTAATAATACGAGTAGTACATTTATATAGTAACAATAACAGTAGTACATTTATGTAGTGTTTTTACACATCTCAAAGCGCTTGATAGTAACTTGTCAAACACACTCAAACCACACGAGAACACACAAACATACACACACACTGTGCACACACACACACAGGAACACTTACACATATGTGTGTGTGCACGCACACAAGTACAAAGACCCACTTGAATGGAAGAAATAAATGTGGATACGTAATACAGAAAAGGGTGCCTCATTTTTTTAGAGACCACTTGAAAAATTTTTTATTTAGATTTGTTTTAAAAAATATGACTGACAGACTGAAAATGGCCATGAATTCAAAGTTTGTACACCTAAGAACTGTGTTTGAGAACACAGAAGATACTTTTATAAAAGTGGATAAACCTTGAAGAGACATACTTTAACCTTTCCCGTACGTCGCCTAAAATTTTGCGCGCCGTACGTCGTGGGTGTGCAGAAACCCATGGTTTCTAAGAAGGAATGACCCCTCGCTGTACGTCGTGGGTGTGCAGGCACCCATGGTTTCTGTGTACGAACTAACCCTTCGCTGTACGTCGTGGGTGTGCAGGCACCCATGGTTTCTGTGTACGAACTAACCCTTCGCTGTACGTCGTGGGTGTGTAGGCACCCATGGTTTCACTGAAGAAATAAGACCTTGCCGTACATCGTGGGTGCACAGTAACCCACACCTGTCCGTAAAGCAAATTTGACTTTTCTTCAGCAGACTTGCATGCGCAGTTTCCACTTGTGCGTGTAGGCTATTTACTCCAGTGCTTGACCAGGCGCATTGTGAATAAGTTTTGCCCGTGAGAAGAGAGTGTTGTTACTTACAAAAAACGGTTTGTTTGTTTTTTTGGTTGTTTTTTTGGTTTTTGTGTGTGTGTGTGTGTGTGTGTTGTTTTTGTTGTTGGTTTTGTTTTGTTTTTAGCGGCTACACGCCCATCCTCTTTCGGTCAAGGCAGATGCCCTAACATAGCAGCAACAGCCTGGTATCAGTCCCCCCTTCCCTTGGCCTAGATCTCGGCATTCCTGGCTGGCTGGCTGGCATTTTTTTTTCTTTCTTTTTTTTAGCCATAGTCGGGTTTTCTCTACTTTGAACAGATTAGGATAAGAATAAAATTTCTATATCAACTATCTTTCTTTTTTTAGCCATAGTCGGGTTTTCTCTACTTTGAACAGATTAGGATAAGAATAAAATTTCTATATCAACTAGATTTTAGATCAATTGATTTCAGACTTACAAAAATATCCAGTTCTTAGAAAGGCACTTTAATTCCAGCTAGATAAAAAGCTATCAATCAGTTGCTCCCGATCATTCTCTACAAGAAAAACAGTTCATTCAATATTGTTGAAGATATCTAGTGCAATAAATATTGTTTTCTGAAATTAGTTACAACTTTAGAGTAAAACTTGCCGCAGACTTGAACCAGGATACGATCAACAAAAGACAAGGTCACTCTGATCTCTCTCTGTAGCGAGCCCAAGTGACGTCATGTCGACAACGCGTGGCGTGCAAGCTTTGCATGGGTGGCTCCACACCCACGACGTACGGCGTGCAAGGTTTATTCTTTGGGAGTATGGGTGTCGTCACACCCACGACGTACTGGGACATTAATTGATTAATAACTTCTTTGTTTATGTATAAAAGAAAATAATGTTCAGTGGATATGTAGTAAACTATATTATGGACAAAGTCATGAAATTATGTGGAAGTGGCTTCAATATTACTTGAGTTACAGAGCAAAAACACTTGTCTGGGTGATTTCACACCCACGACGTACGGGAAAGGTTAAACAGTTTGAACATGTTTAATCATGCATGGAAATGTACCTTTTGCTGAACTACATCAAAATATCATCAAAGAACTTGATGTGCCACATGTGGTTTCAACTTTCACTTTGTGATCAGTGTTAATGAAAAGTCCGTTGCTTAGTTGATGATGGTTATGCATAATTCTAGTGGATACATCGACTGTTACAACATTTTTTAAGGCTGTATACACGTTCTGAATTGCAAGGAGTGTGTGTGTGTGTGTGTTTTGATGAACTGGTCTTTTTGGAGAGAGAAATTAATATTTTCTGGAAAATGCTTCATTGCAGTTGGAAAAATAATGTGTTCAGTGTTGTCTTGACATTTCAGGAACTTGGTGCAGATGAATTACCTCTAGAGGCAGAGAAGTTGGTCCTTGAGGTATGTTTACCTTTGTTTTTGATACTTTATCTGTGCCTTTATTTACAGACATCTGATTATCATCCAGTGCATTGGGAATAGCATTTATCACGTGGAGAAGAGCAGTATCAGTGCAGTGAGAAGCACAGTACACAGATTGATGTGTAGGCCTTAGGTTGTGGGCATCCACATGAGCTATTCGCGTGTATGTGTGTGCTCGCATGTTACTCTGTGTGTGTGTGTGTCCATATGAAATTGTATGTGTGTGTGCTTGTGTGAAAATGTGCCTATTTGTGTGGAATTAGGTGCATGTGTGTATATTCATGTATGTAGTGTGCGAGCGAGTGTGCGGTTTGCTTATGTTTATGTAAGATCATGTGCAGGTGCCAAACATCAGCAATTTGTTTTTTTCTCTTCCACTCATGTCTTGTGTGCAGATGTTTATCAAAATGGACGTGAATGGAGATGGCCAGTTCACAAAGGAGGACCATGACAAAATCCCTGAAGAGGTATGTGAACTGAGATCATTGTTTCACATCTTCACTAAGTAAGCTGAGCCTAATTTTTTGGTTTCAGTTTCATGGAGGAATCGTCCCAATTTTGTTCACTGTCTGAAATGAATGTTGCACCCAAATTTATGTGCTGTAACTTGGACAATTCCATTGAACTAAAGCAGTTCAAGTCAACTGGCATTTAATCATTTTATGATATTTCAGATTTGTTAAGTTTCTAACTTTCACTGTCTTCATCATGACTTTTCGAGCTTCAGTAAATTGTAAGAAGGCAGCCAAACAGACTTTCAAGTGTATTATACATGATAGTCACTATGGAGAAGTCCACTTCTTTCGTCAAAATTATGATTGGGGGATCAACCAACATTCTCCCAACTAATGTAGATCTAGATTAAAGTTTCAAACTTCCCCTCTCTTCATCATGACTTTCTAGTGGTTGCATTTGAGGGTATGATAGTTTTTGGAACAAGTATTATGGAGGGATTGATCATACAATGTGACTGTAGCTTCCTTTTATACTGGAGGGTTTTTTTGTGTCTGTTTTGTTCTCATGCAACAAGTTGTTTGTGCATGTGGGTGTTTCCATTTAACTGTTTTTGTAAAGCACCAAGAACCCTGTTAAAGAATATGAAGGCTCTGTATAACATTCGCATTATTATGATTATTGTATTGAATCGTTAGACTTTCTCAAATGATACACATTCTTTATTGGTTCTTTTATTGGTTGCAGATGTGGAAGGAAACCCAAAGAAAGATGGTAATTGTGTCACAGATGTTGAAAGAAGAAGAGGTAGCTGATAGAAGAGAGTATGCAGAATACGTTGAAGCGGATCGTAGAGACGAATTATAAACATGTTTGAGTGCAGCTGTATGCAAGGCAAATTACTTTTGAAGTGATCATATGTTACTTTGAGAGATGGGCTATAAACATATTTCAGTACATTTCTGTATAAACTATGCAAGGCAGATTACTTTTGAAGTGATCTTATGTTACTTTGAGAGACAAATTATGAATGTATTTAAGTACAATTATGTGCAGGATTGTGGTACTTAAAGGATTTTTTTTTTTAAATATCTGTGAAAAAAAGGAATTAAAAAAAAAATATCTGTGTGAAAAAAAAAGAATTTGAAGGAATCTGTCCATCCAGTCTAACTTAACAAAATCAACATTATTCAAACAGAAAAGGAGGGGAGGATTTTGAAAGATATGTTATAGTGTGTTTGTATGTGTTGTTATTATTACTGTTATTATTGTGTGTGTGGACAATAAACTTAATGTGCACTGCTGGAACAATATCAATGTTTTAACTGCATGGATATGTGGCATCATGGCGACCTGACATAGTTACCTGTGGACAGCTGATGCTGATAAGGTGACAGTAGAGGTCCAGGTGTGGCGATGTGTATGGGGGTTCAGCATGAGCAGCACTGAAAGCTGTACTCTGCAATTCCGTTCATTCTGAATTCCAGCATCAACCAGCCATGAATGATGTGTATAAACCTTGCAGTGTCAGTCGGGAAATTCACGCATCACTCCCAAAGACCATGCTGGAAATGGATGATACTTGTGAACTAGCACAGTCAGCTCTTGGTAGGAGCTGGCCACAAACCAAACATTCCTGCAGTCATATGCCTCGACAGAAATTGAAACTATGTTTCCAGTCATCAGTTTGTAACACTATAATCACTTTGCCTTGTGGCCTAGCAGCAGAAGTGTTTGTTGTTTTCATGCTGAAATTTGAACATTGTTCATTGTCTTTAATCCTTTCAATACTGTGGGTATTCTAGCCTTTGCAGCCTTTCCCATCTGCAAGGTATTAGCTCTTGAACCAGTAATTCTAAGATGATTTGAAATTAAGAAATGAGTTTGCTCCAATCACTCACATATAATTATTTTCTCATCTGTCAGTACTTATGATCATCAGTTGAAATACGATTGTCAGGCTTAAAAGCTCTGGGTGTATATTGGAACAAATTTTCTAATACTTGCTAAGTAATGGAACTTAGCTTTCTAGCTATGATCGTAACAAAATTGACCCCCCAAACAGTGTCAGGTTAGTATTATGTCACCCAAAGTTTATCAATGATTGTGTCCATTTCAAAGCTGTTTATAATTATTGGAAAGGCAAACAACCAACTTGATTAATGGGGATTTATTGCCCAAAAATTGCTCATGCACAGATGCACAAAAATTGCACAGTAGTGCCAGTCCAATGCATGGATGTAGAGTGGATTGAAACAGGAATATTACTGTTGTTAGACTGCTGAACAAAAGTTTGTTTCAAACAGTAACACCATATTCATCTTCCCTCTGCCCAGTCTTCAGTTTCTCTTGACTTCTATCTTCATGTTTCATTGCATTTTATATCTTCTTCTTCTACGTTCGTGGGCTGCAACTCCCACGTTCACTCGTTTGTACATGAGTGGGCTTTTACGTGCATGACTTTTCACCCTGCCATGTAGGCAGCTATACTATTTTTTCAGGGGTATTTTATGTTTTAACTTTCATTCCTCATTATCAGAGCTATGCATGCTTGTGAATGACTGGTGTGTTAGCACTTTCATTTCTCTGCACACGATTCAGGGCTAAATGAATCCTCATTTTATGACAGCTTCGCAACAGTTTGTTTCAACAAGAAAATTGTTTACTGATACAAGACAGGTTGACGAAATTGAGTTTCTTTAGAATAGGGAAGAGAGTAGGGATTTTGTTGTTTGTGATAATTATCATTAAAGCACTATAACATATATAAATGCAAAGCATTGATATTTCAATTGTGTGGTTTTCTGTCACGTCAGTTTGGAGAATCGAAAAAGATTAAATTATCTTAACCCACCCAATGCAGCACAGTTCAGTGCTGTATGTTTGCAGCATTCATGTACATTATAGTCCTGTCCAGCTCAGTTCACTCTGATTTCCAGTGTAAAGAAGACAGTATTTTGATTTTACTTAGATTTCAACTGTTTGATGAATACTGGTCGCTTTTATATAATTCATGCATGCAAATATCCATGCAGCCTCTCAAATATACACTCATAGTTATGTGCGAATGCTTTCTCACTAAAATGTGTGTGTACACACTCTTGTGTACACTTTCACATGCATACAGAGACTATCATACACACACAATCTGATACTACAATTATGAGAATCATGATATCCTGAATTAAGTTAGGTTATTTTAATTTTTTTAATTTTTTTAAATTTTTAAAAATTAATGATAAACCAGTTAAACTTCCCCACCTATGGATTAGAATGTCTACATACTAGTCAATTGATTACAGTAATGAACAGAGAAAATATTCATGATCTTTCTTATAATTTATCTTGCTGTGGTGGATTTTTCTTTGTTGAGAAAGGGCATTTCGCCAAATATTCATGTGGTTTATTGTGTTTTTTAAATCATACTTCTTGTATTTTCTTGTCATTTTCTGTGCTGTGGAAGATGCTTTTCAATGAAGGACGCCTTTGAAAAAAAAAGTGTTCTTTTTTTTCATGTAGTAAAATCAGAATTTTTTTCTTTAGCCCTCTTGTCTCCAGCTTCCGTCCACTTTGTTTCTGTCTCTCTCTCCTTTCTGTTTGCCTCCATTTGTCTGTCTGTTCGCGAGTCAATCTTTGACTGTCTGCCTCTGTCATACATACACACGCAGAAAGAAAACTTTCTGTGATTATCTTATATGTTGAAATGGGAATGGTTCAGGTCTCTTTTTTTTTTCTTTTTTTTTTTTTACACACACACACAACTGTGAATGTGCACCAATATATATATGTATATAAACACTAGTGCATGATACCATCACTTCCCACCAGCAGACATGCATAAAGACTAACAATCAATAACCATTGACAAAACAAACAAACCTTCCAGACAGCCATTTATTGTCTGATGTGAAAATGGGAGAACTAGGAACAGTTTGGAATGGAATGGAAACAGACGCCCTCCCAATTGAAATATCGGTTGATAAGCTTATTGGTGTTTAAAAAAAATGATTAAAAAAAAAACAAAACAAAAAACTTGTAGAGGGGCCAGAAATTGCTTCTTATCATATATCATCAATATTAAGGCGTGTAGGCCTGATAAGGCCTTTTGTCCACCTGAAGTCGGGAAGAAAAGGGGAATCCCCACATATAGTAATTTTCCAACATTGAGTGCGCATTGCTTGTCAGTTCATAAATCACAAAAATAGTCAGATGAGTTCTGTATTTAAAATTCTGTAACTGACTGTCAAGACAATTTTATAAGTATTCACTGTTCTTGTGGCAAATTGTTCCAAACATTTGTTACTCTGTTAGTAAAACAAAATGTGCAAATCTGAAAGTTTTAACAAACTTTTAACAGTTTGTAGGAATGGCCTCTTGTAACAGTGTTCTCATTCTACTGTCATATTATTCATGAATCATTTTATACATCTCTATTAGATCACCACGCAGTCTTCTATACTCTAGACTAGGTAACTGAAGCGTTTGTAATCTATTTTCATAGTCCATATCAGCAAAGCCAATAACTCTTTTAGTAAATCTTCATTGGATATACTGCCTATATGTTTCATTTAGCCTGTATTCCAAACAGCATTCCTGTATTCCAAGACCGGTCCAATGACTTAAATAATGGCACCATAATGTTCTTACTTTTACACTGTATATTCCCAACTAACATTCCAGTCAATCTATTGGCCTTTAATTTATTATGATTTAATTCATATGAACATCAAAAGTGAGATCAGAGGCAACGATGACCCCACGATCTCTCTGATGAAGTCTCCTGCAGCTCATTACCATCCAGGTTCGGCAGGAAGGGTCCAGGCCTACTAAATATTCTAGAAAATCACAGTTGGCTCTACCCAAATTTCAGTATGACTGCCCGTGCCAAAAAGTACATGGTAAACTAGATCTAGATCCAATTCTATCTTAGTCTAGTCCAAGTCATGGCTTAGTCAGTTACAACATTATATGTTTACCTTTTGGTCTAATTAACTTATAATCTTAATGTAACTTACTAACCTTGAATTAAAAACCCCTTTATGCCAACTTGTTTTCCTCAGTTTGACATGTGCCTCTTCTCAGCCCGTTAAAGAAGATACTCTCTAACTCAAGAAAACAGGAAGTGAGGTAATGGGACTTGATTTTCTTTTTCAAAAACAATTTCCAACCTACAAAAATAATTACTTCTCACAACCTTCTCCACAAGATTTTTTTTTAATAGACAAAGAATAAAATAGTAAGTTAGGACACAATTAATATTCATTAGGATCCACTTCATAACATTCTTTTTACAAACAACTGCAATGGAAAACAACTTATCAAAAGACTAAAACTGTGGTTGCTTCCCTTCGTGTTTTTGTAGACCTGTCTGTCATGCTGTCAACATCTGTCTTTTGATTTATCGGGTAGTGAAAGACCAACATCAACTTCAAAGGTAATACCAGAATGGTGACTTTTACCTATATATAGGCGGATGATAAAACAACAACAAACAAAAACAAAAAAACAACAACCAAACATTAGAAACCAAATCAGGACTGTTTGCAAAAACCAAATCCAAAATATTTGCTGTTGATTGCCTTGAAAGTGTGTTGGGTCACAGAGAAAGCTAAAGAGCTGAGTATCAATATCAGTATCAGTAGCTCAAGGAGGCGTCACTGCGATCGGTCAGATGCATATATGCTACACCACATTTGCCAAGCAGATGCCTGACCAGCAGCGTAACCCAACGCGTTTCGTCAGGCCTTGAGAAAAAAAAAAAAAAAAAAGAATTGTAATAACAGTAAATGAAAATAAAATAAAATGACAATAATGATGATAAATAAGCAAATAAATGTAAAACATGCAGACACACATTCACTGACACACACACACACACACACACACATGCATAACATATGCAACAAACATACAGAGATATGAAAGCACAAACAAAGACACATAAACGTACACGAGCCCCAACACACACACACACACACATTACTCTGCACCCCCTACCTCCACACGGCTCATTTCTAGGCTACGTATCGCAGCTTCCACGGCACACACACACACACACACACTTGTACAAGCACACACGCATACGCCCATATCCCACACCCCCATATCCCACACCCCCCACCCCCCCATATATATATATATATATATATATGCACACCCGCGCATTCCAATATTCCGTTGCTCCCACAGTATTGACATACATGTATACACACACACATACCTCATTCTCTACACACACACACACATATACACACACGCACAGAGGCTGCCACTGATCAGCCGCAAGAGGGGTGGGAAATTAAAAGATCTCTGATGCCGGTGTTATAGTGTGCCAGCAGTGTCACCCCCACCACCCACACTCTGTCCCCCCCCCCCCCCCCCACCCCTCCTTCTTATCTCCCTTCCCGCTCCATCCCAAGTCCAGTCTTTGAGGTTGTGCCGACACCACGCCATCCTCCCCCCTTCCACCCCTCCACCTCCTCACCTCACTCCCTAGTCGGCCCTCTTTGGTCAGCGACGCCGCGTCACCCGCCCCAGCTATAGGAATACGTGCAGTTACGTGATGTCTGCCACCATCCCCGTGTTCGAAACGGACGAGCACGGCATGTTGGTATATCCTGTGTGGCGGCCTGTCTTTCAACCCGTATTCTGCGTGCCCCAGGGAGACGGTTGCAGCGCCAGTTGGGACCGGGATGGAGCGGGAAGGGAGATAAGAAGGAGGGGTTGGGGGGGGGAGGGGACAGAGTGTGGCTGGTGGGGGTGACACTGCTGGCACATTTTAACACCAGGAACGTGGCGTCTAGTGTGTTGCTCAGTCTATTGTATTCAGAAAAGCCCACAGAGACTCTGTTCCGTTTTGAAGAAATTCGCGCAGTGTTGGTTTGGAAATGATGCCGATATTCGCTTGTAGTGATTTGCAAAGCATCGTGCTCTACCTTTCATGCTAGACTTACGACCGCTCCCTCTTTCCACTTTTGTTTATTTGAGGCGATCGATGGTGTGATGGCCTTGTACCTGTTCTTTTTCGTATTCTTTGACTTTTCTGAGGATTTCCGATTTTCTTAGATGTAGGCTGCTCGTTGTTGTTGCGTTACCAGCAAGTCTGTCAGCTCGCTCATTTCCCTTAACACCTGCATGTCCCGGGCAGTATGACCATGTACATTTTTTAATCTGAAAGTTGCGCATTGCCTCATGCCACTCTGGGTTTCTCTTTCCACTTTCAATTTTCTGTATGAGGTTAATTGAGTCCGTTTGAATCATGGCATGTTGGTTTCCAGGCATATGGATAGATGATAGCCACTGGAGAGCATGTGTCACAGCTTCATCTTCAGCTTCCATTGTTAGGCTGGAGGTTGTGACTTTGTAGGCAGCATTCTCTTCCCTAATTGTTTTTCCATTTTATTTCGCAGTGAATCCCCAACCGGACTGGCCTTTGGTGACTGAGCCATCTGTGTATATGATGATGTCCTCTTCTTTACTGTTTTCTTCTATGAGTAGCTGCACTTCTGCATCAGTTTTGTCCTCTGGCCATTCTCAGCAATGTCTTCCAAGAATGGGTGAAATGGCTGTGTTGAACAGATGATTGAGGTTTTCGGGGTTTTCCTCCCGCCATTCTTTTGTTTCTTTCAGATCTTGTTGTCGGCACACTAGTTGGATTGTGTCTTCTGCTTGCCCCATCCATGATCTTCCTCGTCCTAGACGGCTGCCTTTTGGTTCCTTGACTGCGTCATGCAGTGGGTTTTGAGGGTTTTCTAATGCTCTGAAATAGATCTTAACCTGTTCTAACTTGTTTCTGGCCTGCACTGAAGGAAGGTCAAGCAGGTATCGCATAGTTTCCGTGGGCGTGCCTTTTGTTGTTTCAAGGATCAGCCTCATAGCTTCATTTTGAACTCTTTCTAGTTTTAGGAGGCTGCTTTGAGACTGCGGTATTGTTAACCCAAGTCCGTAGTCGACCAAACTGGGAACGAGTGATCGATATAGCAGGAGGAGGTGGCGGCGTTGTTCGATACCTTTGGTGGCCATTGCTTTTAAGAATGAAAGATCCATTTTGCATTTTGAGAACAGTATTTTCCGTATGTTTTCTGAAGGTCAGCATCCTGTCGAACTGTATTCCTAGGCAGCGTAGGCATTCGGTTTTCTCAGGCGATCTGAATTCCGTCGAATATGGTGGTGATTTGCTCGCGGTTCTGTTGTTGAGGGTACATAGCAACGTTTGAGTTTTCGCTGGATTGATGGAAGATCCTGTGTCCTTGCACCATTGAGCGATATTGTTCAGTTGTTTCTGAACGGCTTTAGTTCTTTCTTGAGCATCTTTCGAAGTTTTGAAGACCAGGCCATCATCCGCAAGAGTAAACACCCGAGCTATTCCGTTGTTTAAGTTTGCAAGGCCTTTCGTGTAGACGTTGTAGAGGACAAGAGAGAGCGGATACCCTTGTGGCAGTCCAATGGAAAGTTTAGAACGTGAAATCTCCGAGGCGTAGGACGACTGTTCTTTCCCGAAGTGCTGCTCCTATCCATCTTGTCAGCCAGTGTCAAACTTACTCCATACCTTAGTAGCAACTCCATGAGGTGCGCAAACTGGACTTTATTGTAGGCATCTTCAAGGTCGATTGCTGCTGCTAGTGTTTCTTTTTTTCTTTGAAATCCTTCATATACCTCATATGCGAAAGCAGCCGCATTTTGTTGTGCCTCTGTTCAAGACCCCTTGCAAGTTTCCTGGCTATTATGCGTTCCATGAGCTTTCCAGTAATGTTTTGCATGGTTAGGATTCGGAAGCCACTTACCTGACGATGGTCCTTTCCTGGTTTTGGTATGGGTTTTACGAAGCTTTGTATCCAGTCCTCAGGCACATGTCCATTGTGGAAACTGTTTTGATACCGATTGAAAAGTTTGCTTCTGTCTTCTTCCGATAGCTCTTGATGTCCGAGTAGCGAACTTTGTCTGGACGAGGAGCCGATTCTTTCTTGCATTTAGCTCTTGCTTCGTTTAGATCATCTCTTGTAAGATTTTGGTTTAACTCCTCAACATATTACTTTTTTTTTCATCTAAGTTTCTTTGATCACTCTGTTGTATGAAACGTTTGAGCAGCGCGGATCCTTTTTCTTCATTTGTCTTAAGCTTGGTTCCATCAGTATCTAACATATCTGGGGTTGTTGTTGTGCACGTTTTCCCGACCATGCGACGATAAAATTGCTGGCAGAACTCTGTCAATGTTGTGTCATAACTGAGTGCCTCGCAAAACTTTCCACTTGTCATTTTTGGCCTCTTGAGCAATGACTTCAAACTGTTTTTTATTTTTATTTTTTATTTTTTGTTGTTGTTGTTTCAATTTCTTTGTCCGGAGAAGGTTTTGTTCTTTCTTCACAGACTCAGACACACTCACGCGCGCACATGAAAACCAGTCAAGGGACAAAGAGAATAATACAAGTTAGCAACAGTAATCTCTCTTTGTTTTTGTTTTTTGTTTGTTTGTTTTTATTGCAGCGGTTGTGGTGGTGGGCGATGTGTGTGCACGCGCGCATGTGTGTGTGTGTGTGTGTGTGTGTGTGTGTGTGTAGTGTTGACTTAAGGCATGGGTGGGGTGGGGAAGGTGACGGGTTTTGGTCTGAAATCACAATTGTGGATAGACTTTAAACAAAAGAACGCGGAACAAATGAACGAACGAAAGCTCACCCCCACCCCCCTCAACCCCCTCTCCCTCCCCCCTAACCTCCTCCACACACCCCCAACCCCCCTCCCCCCGATCCCCTCCCCCCGCACCCCCTCTCCCCGCTGCCCCCCCTTCCCCTCCACACACACACACACGCTCACGTGCGCGAATGCGGCCAGTCTGGTTCCAATGCGTTTTGATGATCTCTCAGTCACATAACGATCAAATCGTCCTCAACTTTTTCACGAAATAGGTATAACAACGTTTTCATGAAGAAGTTGGCTGTAACAGCTTTTTCATGAAGTAGGTATAACAACTTTTTCACGAAGTAGGTATAACAACGTTTCCACGAAGTAAGTATAACAACGTTTTCGTGAAGTAGGTAGGCTAATACAACTTTTTCATGAAGTAGGTAAAAAACGTTTTCATGAAGTAGGTAAAACAACGTTTTCATGAAGTAGGTATAACAACGTTTTCATGAGGTAGGTATAACAACGTTTTCATGAGGTAGGTAGGCTGTAACAACTTTTTCATGAAGTAACAAATGGACCAAGGAGGAGCGCCGGAGCAGAAAGGACGAATGAAGGAAGGAATTTTTGTTTAATGTCCCGTCACACATATCGGTGATTGAAGACATTTTGTAAAAGTATTTATGAATACATCTGAGTATTATCGGTTAGAAGGGGTGGGAGATGTGGATGAATGGAGGGTTTGGGGAAACTGGGCAAATGAGGGTAAAAATGCGGGTGAAATTTGAAAGAAAAACAAAACAAACAAACAAACAAAAACCCCTCTAAATACAGTTACAGGAAATTACTTAAAGGACTTCGTAAAAGAGAAGTCGTTAAACTGACAAGCGAAACAACTGATAATGAATGCAAAAAGTCAAAAACATCAACGTTCTCAGTCACTTGTGAAGACACACTTTCGTGTACAAAAGGCTTCATCAAGCTACAGTGAAAAATTATATGCTCAATTGTCAGGTTATTAAAGCATATACACTTGACATTAGAACAATACTTGGTCCGTAATGAATTTGATAATAGTCTGAGAGCTAAGCTCAGAATTGGTCTGCGAATCGGACCAAAGTCTGAGAGAGTCAACTGACGAGGTTTTAGACTTGAATTCAAGCACCTATAAAAGTCTCTTTCTAGTATATTGCTTATTTCCTTGTATGACAAAGGACGAATGAGTTCATCATTAAAACTGACTTTTTTAAACACGTTAAGAAGGTGCGTGCGTGCGTGCGTGTGTGTGTGTGTGTGTGTGTGTGTGTGTGTGTGGCTGTACTCAGTGTGTAAGTGTGTGTGTGTGTGTGTAGTGTGTATGTGTGTATGTGTGTGTGTTCAAGTTCAGTTTATGCATGCCGTGCAAGTGTGTGTGTGTGTGTGTGTGTGTGTGTGTTTAAGTATACCGTGCCAGTGTGTGTGTGCCGCCAGTGTGTGTGTGTGTGTGTGTGTGTGTGTGTGTGTGTGTGTGTATGTGGATGCTGCACACGTGGCACCGGCTGTCACGTGGAGAACGGCCCGGGACCGCCGGGAAAGACTGAGTGGAGCCGGACGGATTGAGGCCGGACATGGCCAGAACTGACCAGCTGAACGAGGATGTTTCAGTTCAACTGATGAAATCTGTCTGTTTCCGTTCTGTAATCCAGCTTATATCAAACAACCACGTGAAACTTAGTCAAACTATTACCTTCTTTGTTGCCAGTAACCTACTGTAGCGATAATAACAACAGTAGAGTTGACTATAACGATCAATTGGCTTGCATGAGATTTTTTTTATGTAACAAGAGTGCTGAGAGCTGTCACGGTAATACTATTACACACCGCCCATCAAAGACTGACTGGACGTGTATAACAGTGTCTGTAACAGCATCATCAGCATTACCATTCGTCCGGTCCGTGGTCTCGCGCCCTGTGCTGTTTATCACGTCTTCAGTTCATTGGTGTGATGTTTGTCATCCCATGAATCACTGCAACCTTGTCTTTTTGTTGTTGTCATGTCGTACGTTGTCGTCCGTCACCCTAGACTGAAGTTTTAAATTGTCGACTGATTAA
This sequence comes from Babylonia areolata, assembly GCF_041734735.1. Lineage (NCBI taxonomy): Eukaryota > Metazoa > Mollusca > Gastropoda > Neogastropoda > Buccinidae > Babylonia > Babylonia areolata. The sequence goes on along the minus strand of NC_134881.1, from coordinate 42,840,278 downwards.
TGACTAAGTGACAGGCTAAGTAAAAACGGTCATAGGCTCCACGTAAAATCCCCGACTCGTACATATGAGTGAACGTGGGAGTTGCACTGCCCACGAACGCCGAAGAAGAGGATTTACACCCCTTCTTTTCATGAACATCACCGCCGCGGAACCGGTTGGATCCTCTAGACATTTTCACTTCTTTATTTTTTCTTTCTTTCTTCTTCAGTTCACAGTTGTTTTCAACGTCGCTTTAATAACAATTTTGGTGTAGTGATAGAGGATATGATTGTGATGATGGTAATGATACTATCAGTTCAGGAGCAGCATCAGTGTGAAGTCCTCGTGCCTGAGAAGACACTGATTCTTTGATATGACTACCCACTGTCATTTTTGTTTCAAAATCAAAGTGTCATACTACCTCATACCATCCTTCAAGAAATCCTGTAGAAAGGTGGAGCCGCACATTGATCAAGGAGCTTAGAAGATGATAAGAAATTTGACTGGAAAAAAAAAACTGAGCCTGCTATCTGTTGTTCATGCATACAACTGCTGCATCCATCAAAGCACATGCTTTAGCCTACGTTACTTGTTTTTTGGACGTCATCCCAGGTTGCCTGTTGATTTACCTTTCGGGATTGACTTAGAACAGGGTTGGAAAGCTATCCCCAAGCAGTATGTTAGAAATCTGAAAGAGCAGTTGCAGAAAGCATACAAAGCCAGAGAGAACATGACTAAGATGGGACAGAGAAATAAGGTGCGTCATGATTCTTCAGCTCATGCAGCTGAACTTGAGTGTGGAGATCGGGTACTGGTCTGGCAACTGGGTCCATTATCCAGGGAACACTCAAAGGTGACAGACAAGTGGGAGAAGGATATACATGTGAAAGTTGACAAGTCTGCTGACCTGCCAGTTTACACCGTACATCGAGAGTCAGGTGAAGGTCCGAAGCGGACACTCCATTGCAACCTGCAACTGCCCATTAGTCTGTTAGACATGGAAACCACTACAGTCCGGAAACAGGCCCCTGTAGCAGTACCACCCTCAGTTCCCAAAGATGAGCAGAGGGATGCAGAAGTTGTAGGGGAAGAGGGGGAGAATGCTTTTGACTCTTTTGAGTTTGTGCTACCTGTACCGACTCAACTTCGGCATGACACACCAGAATTCATCCTCATACTGCCTCGGCAAGAGCCTGCTGAACCAGAAGAAAGTTACAGTGTTTCAGGTGAACTGACAGTTGGTCAGCAGGATGTGTCGGGAGACCAAAAGGAAGGGACGGCTGGGGAACAGGATGTTGAGTCCAGTAGGGGCTCACCAGAGAGCACTAGTGGCTCTGATCACTCCCATCAGGAGGGATTGACACCCAGGCTGATACCTGCTCCAAGGAGGTCTACTCGACAGTGGAAACCTGTTGACCATCTGAACCTGACGCACAGATGTGAGCTGGTGTCAGAACAGCTCCAACAATTCCAGAAAGGAATAGAAGAAGGGCGTACAGGATCACAACCACTTCAAGAAGTTGTACAGTTTTTTCTTTTCCGAGTATTGGAGTTTGGCATCCATTTGCAGACAGCAAATATTGCTTCAGGGAAAAACGCATTTCAGAGAGATGCGTAGTTATACATAGCAATCTGGATTTTTCTTATTTTTTTCTAGGCTGACAAGGAAAATTTCTCCTAAAATTCTTCAACCTTCAGCCACCAAGCTGTGTCTGTGTATGGAATTGTTAATTCGAAACAGAAGCCATTTTTTTTCAGAGACAGAAGAAAGAAAGAAATTAGATTTTGTAGTATATTTCAAATTTGCAACTTTTTTGTAAAAAGATAAGCAAGGTTTTCTGACGAGGGGAGTGTGTATTACCTCTCTCAAACCAGGTATAGTTTTTTCGATTAGTGTTACTAAGAGACATGACAACAGTGCTTATCAGTTTTAGGTTCCATGTTTACACTGTGTACTGAGGTACTAATTAGCCACCAGAATAACCATCCTTTTTCCATCAGTGTTGCCTCCCTTCTCAAACTTTATCTTTCTACCAGAACCACCTCCTTGTGGATATCACATAAAAGACTACTAACACCTTTTTGAGACCCTTTCACTGTAAGTAAAAATGTATTAGATACAGACAAATGAAATAAGGGGTTTTGAAGTCTGTATGTATGAGAAAAGATGAGTTTCATGTATATTGTATTATTTATTTGTTCAAAGTTAGTCTGCCAGCCAGTTTCCTCTCTCTAATTGAAATCGGCTTCCTGTTTGCGACCTATAAAACGAGAGTGCTGAGTTCAGTTCTGCTTTTTCATCTTGCTGCTGCATTGTTAGCTGAGCTGAGGCTGTCATATCTGGTTAAGAGGTACAGAGCCTTTTTCTGCTTAGTCAGCATCTTCCTTGTTGTCTTTTTGCCTAAAAATCCTCCCTAGTTCATTTGTTGTGCTTTGTATTGTTTGATACATTGAGTCAAGTGACATTTTAAGTTGTTGAATTCAAATATGTATTATTATCAGTAAAATCATTTAGTTAGTACTTCAGTCTGGAGATTTATTCTGCATAGTTGTTTCCTTAATTTGTGTTGTTCCTGTGTGGTGCACAAATTGTATTTAACGGTTATGTAACATCCATTTCTGCTCTCACCCACAAAAAAATTGCATATAGTGCCCAAAATCCTTCAAATTGATTTTAGCCTAAGGTTTTTGGGAGCCTCTACAGTGTGGAGCCAGTCGCTTTCGACGATTGATTGTTCAGAGAATATGTTACAGTTTTAACAAATGAACATTGACACACTGACACACTCCGCAAGGCACGGACACACTGGCGTGACTATTGTGACACTACTGAAGAGAGACATTCACCAGTAGAGACAGACTGTCGTACTACTAGACACTGAGACTGATGCACAACACATGGCACAGACACAGAAACACACAGACACACACACACAGACAGACACACAGCACACATACACACACACAAACACACACACACCGACTAAGACACACACGCACGTGACACACGCACACACACATACACACAGTGTGGACACACACACAAACACACACACACTATGCACTGAAAGACATAAAAACACTGGCACACACACACACTCACATGGATGCACACGCTTTTGTGTGTGTCCACACACACACACACACACACACACTCACACACACACACAATTCAAGTGACAGATACACACGTATGCACTCGCTCACACACACACATACACGCATACACACACATACATGGCACACTGTGAACAGCCAAGAGGTGGGGACTAGATTTTACAAGCCACAAATTACTGTCAAGAAACGAAAGCAGAAGTTAGGAAACAGACTGTGACTGCGAGATACTGGGTATGTGACAACGAAATGTGCCTTCTGTTGCCTAGCATTTGTAAACTAGGAAGCCAGCTTGGTGGACATTCTGAACTTCATAAGTCTGTTTGAAGTTAATGTCTGACTAACATGTAGAGCTCACTAACCGGTCTTTTGTTATTTACAAAAATGGGAGCAAATTGATACCAATTTTTAGTAAACATGAGGCTGCACACAGCTTTGAAAATCTATTGTCAGTAAGCTACTTGGTGTACAGGATCTAGCTGCCAGTGGCGAACTTACAGACAGATAAAAGACACATTGTTTTCATCATGTGAATGAATTAACTCAGTGGAAGTGGAAGCCAGATTTGCTATACCCACCAGTGCGCCAGTGAAGTATTTGCCGTGAGTCACATTTTTCACAGTCAGTTATTAATCATTCAAGAACTCAACAGCTGGATAAGATTGTCATACCATTAAAAGAGCGATACCAAAAATAACAGTTAAAACAGTAAATATTTTAACTCTGTGAGACAGAGGTTTAAGTGTCCAACTTAACCAGCACATTACGTCTTCATAGACCAGTCCTGAGGCACACCTTCCCGGATGGATCAAGTCAGAAGCAGTTGTTTTTATTTTGTTTTGATTGCCCTATGTACTGGGCTATCCGTTTTAAGAGTAGCAGAAGCCCAAAATGAAGCAAATTTGAAGGGACACTTGCAACCGTTCGGTGAAAGCGGAACACGCAAAGAAATTGAAGTCAGAAATGTGTTTCCTGACCCTCAGGACTTCTTGGTAGAGTATGTGCAGAATCTGAAGCCTTTGAAATTGTCCGGTGTGGCAAAGAATTCCCGTGCAGTCCGTGAATGGACTGACTCCTACCTTCTTGCTCTAGACGTGCCAAGTCAATCAGTTGTGGGTCTGGAAATTGGGAAGAAGGAATCACGTGACGGTGAATCGACAGAGATGCATTTCCATGATTTTCTCAGAATCTACAACCAGACTGAACATTACATGGTTGATAATGTTCCTGACTATCTCAGGTAACTGATTACTTCATCATGATGATAACTAATATTACTTCATATACTGTGTTGTTCATTTCTATAAAGAATGTTTTGCAATCTGCATCAGCTAAATGTTACCACAAGCATGAAATAGTGTTGAATCATATTTGACTGGGAACTTATTTTGAAATGTTGACACTATGTTTTAAGTGAAAGGTGCCTTGGTATTCCCACTGACTGGAGCTAGTATATTTCACACCACTATTTGGGTTCATAATAGTAGTACATTTCAGAATACAACACCTCAGTTCATGTAAATGGTAAAACAAGGTGGAAACACTGAGATATGTACTGATAGAAAAGTCACAACATACTAACTAGGGTCTGTCTTGTTTGTGAACTGTCCTTAGTAGACATTTTATGTTTAAAGTTACTGTTTGTATTGTATCATCCATAGTTTTTTTCTTTTGCAAATAAATCTTTCAGACAGTTGAGGTTTTACCAGCCGCCGTGGCGAAGTGGTTAGCGTCGCGGACTGACGGCTGGGAGGACGCGGGTTCGAATCCCAGCGGAGGTGGGTTTTTCGGCCCGTGGCCGGCTCCTACCCAGAGTTGAGTGTGCTGTGGGCTTAAATGGGGAGACTGGGACCACACAGTCGAGTGTCATCCACTTCAAGGATGCGTCTTTGGGTGTGTTGCTCTAGTTACCAGACCAACACTGCAAGTGTCTGTATCTCTCGGGCCTGGTTAACGCCGGGATATCATTATGACAGGAAGCGTAGAGTACAGCCTTGTCACGCAGTCCCAAACCAAAATGGACTTCCATAGCAACATCGTCATCATCATCGTCATCCTCCTTCTCCTTCATCGTCATCAGTATAAACAAAATAGTCTCAAAATCTGTGACCTTTCATGCCCTGCTCTCATGGTGACCTCAGTTTCGATACCCCTCCACTTCCGTGCTTAGGGGGAGTCCTGTCAATGTCGTCAGTGTCGGCAGATTCATGGGGGGCTGTTGTTTGAGGGACGTGGTGGCGGTCTCCACTCTGGGAGAGACGCTCACTCAGTCTGGCTCTGCGACTAAGCCATTATTGTCGTTAGTAGGGGGCTTAGTAGGTGGTGTCCTAAGTACGTTAAAACAGAACAGGCACCACTGAACACCACCGAAGTGACTCAGCAGCAGTGCAGGGTCTCCTCTGGTGTGTGTGGCCCCAGGCGACCTAACATCGATGGTTCCCTGTGGACTGCCGACGCTGGAACTGCGACGGACGAACCTGGGTGTGGCCGTGTATGGGGGAATCTAAATGAGCGGCGTGGGTGTAATGCCACTGAAATGGCGCAGATGATGGGGCAGCAAAAAAAAAAAAGAGAGAGAGAGAAAAAAAAATCTTTCAGACAGTTGAGGTTTTATCATATGTATATCTGTGGTGAAGTGATGTCCTGGGAAATGAAACATGTTTCTCATATGCGAGGTTTCTCATAGACATGATAGAGGAGGGAGACTGTTGATGTCCAGTGGAAACATATATCTCATTCTGATTTCCCCAGTCTATAATGTCGGCTGTCATAGTTAACACCTATTAAAATTTTTGTTGTATTGTTTGTTGTTTTGTCACACCCCATTTTGTATGAAACTTGGGTTCGTAGACTGATATCCAATCCAATCAAGCTTATCGTGTATCGTGTTTGATATTTTTTCTTTGATTTTTCCCATTTCCAGAATAGTGCAAATCAGCAAAATTAAGTGTTAAAAGCTTTTTTTTCAAAATTAATGTAAAAAACCCTTTAAATTCTGTCTGCTTGCAATTGTTTACCAACTAAAGCATGTCTTTTTTGTGTGTTATTTTGTCCGGGTCAAGTGCTTTTAACCACATTCCTGTGTAGTGAATAATTCCAATCTTTTGTTTTGCATAAGGTGCCATCATCAGAGACTATGATCATGGATATCAATAAACAGTGTGAAGGAATGTTATGTTGACAGCCCTGATGTGAATGTGCCATGCAGTCTGCAGTGCCCAGAGATGCTGGAGAAAGGACTGGCATTTGCTGTGAGTGTTTCTGAAACATGGCATTTCTCGTGAATAATGGTTTTAAGTTCACTTCAGTTCAGTTGCTCAAGGAGGTGCCACTGCATTCGGAAAAATCCATAGACACTACACTACATCTGCTAAGCAGATGTCTGACCAGCAGCGTAACCCAACGTTTCTGTAATGGTTTAATCAAAATATATATTTCTTGGTATGCATGTGTGTGTGTGTGTTTGTATCTTTCTGTGTGTGTTTGTGTGTTTATGTATGTATGTATGTTTGTGTTTGTTTTCATGTGTGTGTGTGTGTGTGTGTGTGTGTGTGTGCGCAGAAATCCCCAGAATGGTTGTTTTTCCTGTCCTCAGATGATGTGGTTCAGCAGTGGCGGTACCAAGTCAGTGGTTCACACGGACAGTTTTGACAACATCAACTGCGTGATCCGTGGAGAGAAGACCTTTGTTATGGTGGACCCAGCCAGAGACAGAGAAAAGGTGGGTTCACGCGTCTGTGAACCTGTCATCATTTCTATGTTTGTTGTTATTTGTATTGTTATTGCTGTTGTTATTGTTATAAGAAGGGATTTGGCAAAATGGTGAAGACACTGATCTGTCAGCACAGTGTCGGTGAATATCTAGGTTTGAATGCCAGTCTTGCCTTTTCTCCAGAGTTTGAGTGGAAAATCTAACTGAGCATCTTATTATTCAGAAGAGATGATAAAGTGGAGTCCTACATGCAGAAAACACTAGGTGCACTGAAAAAGAACCCATGGGAACACAAATGTTGTCCACTGGCAAAATTCTGTAGAAGAAATCCACTCCCATAGGTACACAAATACATACGCATTCACTCAAGGCCTGACATAGCGTGTTTGGTTATGGTGCTGGTCAGGCATCTGCCCAGTAGATGTGGTGCAGCATATATGGATTTGTCTGAACACAGTGATGCCTCCTGGAGATACTAAAATGATACTGATGATGATGATGATGATATGATGATGATCATCATCATGACGATATTTCAGTCCCTCACACACATCCTTTAAAACTAATCTAAAAACTTTCCTTTTCAAGCAGAATCTGTATATGTAACTGTTTTCCAGTGATCCACATATATGTTTTTCCATATGTGTTTGTGTGCTTTCATGCATGCATGCGCACACACGTGTGTATGTGTGTGTGTGTATGTGTGTGCTTTCATGCATGCATGTGCACACACATGTGTGTGTGTGTGCACATGTGTGTGTGTGTATGTGTGTGTGTTTTTTCTTGTGTGCTTTGTGTTTGAATGACATGTAATCGTAAAGTGCTTTGAGAGTTTTGAAAGCGCTGTATAAATGTACTATTGTTGTCATTCAGTTTCATCATTGATTATCTATATTATTCTTTAGCATTATATTGATAACCATTTTGCTGCTACACTGCCACTACTTTAGTGGTGTGGGTAGTACTGGTGTAGGGTAAAATGACTTGTTATTGTCCCCACCCCCTACCCTCTCCACCCTGCTAAAAAAAATAAAAGAAAGTGAATGGTAGAATAAAGGTGAGGCAACAGATATGACTCAGTGAGCAACAGGTTTATTTTCTATCCCATAGGCTTCTGAATATTTTGGATTTTGACCAATGTTTATACTTAGGTATGACTCAGTGAGCAACCGGTTTATTTTCTATCTCATATGCTTCTGAATATTTTGGATTTTGACCATGTTATATTAGGTCTGAGCAAACGGTTTATTTTCTATCTCATATGCTTCTGAATATTTTAGATTTTGACCAATGTTTACATTTAGGTATGACTCAGTGAGCAACTGGTTTATTTTCTATCTCATATGCTTCTGAATATTTTGGATTTTGACCAATGTTTATATTTAGGTATGACTCAGTGAGCAACCGGTTTATTTTCTATCTCATATGCTTCTGAATATTTTGGATTTTGACCAATGTTTATATTTAGGTATGACTCAGTGAGCAACCGGTTTATTTTCTATCTCATATGCTTCTGAATATTTGGATTTTGACCAATGTTTATATTTAGGTATGACTCAGTGAGCAACCGGTTTATTTTCTATCTCATGTGCTTCTGAATATTTGGATTTTGACCAATGTTTATATTTAGGTATGACTCAGTGAGCAACCAGTTTATTTTCTATCTCATATGCTTCTGAATATTTTGGATTTTGACCAATGTTTATATTTAGGTATGACTCAGTGAGCAACCGGTTTATTTTCTATCTCATATGCTTCTGAATATTTTGGATTTTGACCAGTGTTTATATTTAGGTATGACTCAGTGAGCAACCGGTTTATTTTCTATCTCATATGCTTCTGAATATTTGGATTTTGACCAATGTTTATATTTAGGTATGACTCAGTGAGCAACTGGTTTATTTTCTATCTCATATGCTTCTGAATATTTTGGATGTTGACCAGTGTTTATATTTAGGTCACCCATATTCTGCATTGTTTGATTGTTTGTGTCTGTGTCCCCTTTTTTTTCTCTCTCTCAGGTACAATTGAGGTTTGAGGGGAGCTACTCTGACATTGATGTTGACAGGTATGTGTGTGCTGATGTGTGCGAAATCTCTTTATTGTGGTGCCCTTCTGGTAATGGTTGTACAATGTCTTATCTGATGAAAGGTGTCAGAACAGTCTGTTTGATCCTGCTTGCTTCTCTCTGCCAGTCTGTCTGTCTGTCTGTCTGTCTGTGTCAGTCTCTCCCTGTATGTCTCAGTCTTTCTGTGTGTGTGTGTCTGTCTCTGTCTCTCCATGTCTGTCTCAGTCTTTGTATGCCTGTCTCTGCCTCCCTTATTCTCCCTCCCCATGCTCTCTCTGTCACATGAATGCACGTACAACGACAATAGTCTTTGTGCATAAAACATTTGAAACGTAATTTCAATCATCAATGATGATAGCAGAAGTGATCCCTAAAAGTATGGTCTTGCAGATGTGGTGTGGCATATATGGATTTGTCCGAACGCAGTGACGCCTCCTTGAGTATCTGAACTGAAATAGTGATTTGCTGTGGCAGTAATATAAATGCATTGTAAATTTAGAGGTCGAAGGTCAAATCCACATTAATATGTATGTGTTTTTTTTTGCCAGATGATCAATTTTGCAGTGTTTATTTATTCTTTTTTATTTTTTTAAATAACTATTTATTATTCATCATTCACTTGTTGGATTAAGTGGGCATTACATGTGAGCCTTGAAGGCCATGCCTCACTTGTTTTCCTTTGCAGTGTTGATCTTAAAAAATACCCCCAGCTGGCCGACGCAGAGTTCTATCATGTCCATGTGAAAGCTGGCGACTGCCTCTTCATTCCATATCACTGGTAAGCTTTATACCAAGGTGACTGCTGAACTTTTTGTACCCTGAGTACTGATTTATCTGTAACACCTTGTTGCTTCCCAAGGACAGAGTGCGGATATTTCCATACTGCAGTGGACACCTTCAGTTTGGCTTTCTCAATCGGTTGTATTCTCACTTGGTGCTTTTAGCTTGTCGGTTTTAGCCTCTCCATTGTTCATTAGTGTATTCAAAGGCATTGAGTGTATATTTGATGATGCTGTGTGCATTTTGTGTCTGAAGTATGGTTTTGACAGTGCACTCAGCTGTTGTTTTGTGTATCCTAGTTCCAGTGCATCTCCAAAAATAAAGCGATACCATTTAAAAATATAAACTGTTGAACTGTGATTAAGGTTATAATTTGGGTGAGGGTTGGGGTTGGTTTGTGGAAATGATACTGGACCTGACAAAATTTGCATGAATAATATTCAACCCAAGAGTAATTAAAGATGTAGCCTGTAAGATTATGTGCTTGGATATGTATTATAATATTACCAGTTATGTTTCCAAAAAGAGGGTTTGATATTTCCTTTTCCATTTTGATAAGAATGTGGGGCTTCCTGGATGTTTTGGTGTTGCATTTTATATTCTATTTCTTATTTTATTTCATTTTTTGCGGCCCCATCATCTGTACAGTTTCAGTAGCATAACTCCCATGCTGCTTGTTTCAAGCCCCTTATACATGGCCACGCTTGTGTTTGTCTGTCACAGTCCCAGCATTGGCACTCAACAGGGAACTATTGATGTTAGGTTTCAGGAAGCCACACACTAGAGGAGACCCTGCACTGCTGCTGAGTCACTTTGGTGGTGTTCACTAGTGTCTATTTGGATTTAACATACTAGTGTCTATTCAGATTAACATACTTAGAACACCACCTACTGACAACAATATTTGGTCTGTTGAGTGCATCAGTATATTAGCGGCATAGATTATGTCCATACAGTTGACAGATTATATTCACACAGAATAGTTCATGTTTTAGTCAGAGACATGTATGTCTTGATCAGAAGTAAATGTTTGTTTTCAGGTACTTGGTCTCTCATGATCCTGGGAAGATTGGATATCATGTTTTGTTTGTTTCTTTCTTTTTGTGTATATGTTTATTATGCTTTGTGAATAATTTAACTTTTTGTGCTCAATATTTTGAAATGATCCTGAGAAATAGTTTTTTGCTTAGTTAAAAAAAAAACTTGTAGTGTCAGTGAGATATAGATATTTGTTTTATGATGTCATCAAGGTCTGAATTGACTGTAGATAATCATTGAAGCAGCTCCAGTTCTGACATTGCATGGATCAACTGGTCGTCAGGATCCACCAGGTTCGATCCTTCCACAGCAACGTGGCGATCAACTTCTGGTGGAACCACTACGCCACCATGGCCATGCTGGAAGAAAAGGGCGAGTCAGCCTGTCAGGGTCACTGTGACCCTGACCTGACCTTGGACAAGGTCGAAATATACCGACAGGACCCAACGTTTGACAACCACAACGATGTCAGGTGACTTGAATTTTTACAATGTATGAAAAGACAGTGCTGAACAATACAGATACAATAAATCACATCAAAATGGCGCATTAAAAGAAGACAGAAAAAGAAGAAAGACATGACATACATAGGCTATATGCTGCAGAATGTTTTATCACTGTCAAAGATAATTATACATGTCATCTGTGTCTCAGAAAATTTAAACTTTGAAGAACACGATAAAGTTAAGCGCTATGATTTATTATTGTGAGTCACCACCGTCTTCATTGACTTACTTGACTTATTCCTCTTGATTCCGTGGGGAACACAGGGCCGCAACAACACTCCTCCAACGCACCCGGCTCTGGCTGGTCCTCTTCAGTTCGGCCCACGTCATTCCGGCCGCCCTTGTCTCTGCCTCAATGCTTCTCCGCCAGGTCTGCTTCGGACGGCCAACTTTCCTTTTCCCCTGTGGGTTCCAATCAAGAGCCTGTCTTGTGATGTTTGTTGCAGGCTTGCATAGTGTATGGCCTATCCATCCCCATTTCCGTTTCTTGATTTCTGTCTCCAGTGGGGCCTGTTTTGTCATGTTCCAAAGTTCTTCACTGGAGACAACCTCTGGCCATCTGATGTTCAGGATGTTTCTTAGACATCTGTTGGTGAATGTCTGAAGCTTGTGGGTGCTGGTCTTTGTCACTCTCCACGTCTCTGAGCCATAGAGTAGAACCGACTTCACGTTGGTGTTAAAAATCCGGATCTTGTTGCGGATTGAGAGGGCTGTCGATCTCCAGATTGGTCGAAGGGTGTTGAAGGCGTGTCTTGCTTTGTTGATACGGCTCTTGATGTCTTCGTCCGTCCCCCCGTCTTTGCTGACAACACTGCCTAAGTAGACAAACTTGTCAACCTCCTTGATGTTCTCTTGGTGTAGTTGCACTGGATCTTGCTTCTTGTTGTTGACCCTCATGACCTCTGTTTTCCCAATGTTGATTTGGAGTCCAGTCTTCTCAGCTTCCTCTGCCACACGACATAGTTTCTCCTGCGCATCTTGCTGCCTGTGGGAGAGAAGACTTATGTCATCTGCGAAGTCTAGGTCCTCCAGCTGTTTAGTGAAAGTCCACTGGATGCCTGTCCTCCGATCTGCTGTAGACTGCCTCATGACCCAGTCAGCCACCATCAGGAAAATGGTCGGTGAGAGCAAACAACCCTGACGGACGCTGGTTTGCACACTGAAAGGTTCCGTCAGTTTCCCGTCGTGGATCACTTGACAGGTGGCGTCTTCGTACATTTGCTGGATGATGGTTACAAACTTTGGTGGAAATCCATAGTGGTACATCAGTCTCCAGATGACATCTCGGTCGACACTGTCAAAAGCTTTTTGAATGTCGACAAAGACTGTGTACAGGGGGGTCTGCCACTCCAGGGACTGCTCGATGATGATGCGCATGGTTGCGATGTGATCCATGCACGAGCGATCTGTCGGAAGCCTGCTTGTTCGTCCCGAAGTGTCTTGTCCAAAGCGTTCTTCAGTCTCTCAAGAATGATTCTGCTCAGTACCTTGCCCGGAATAGACAACAGCATGATTCCCCGCCAGCTGTTGCAGGATGAAAGGTCCCCTTTCTTTGGCAGCTTTACAAGATGTCCTCTTTTCCAGTCTTTTGGCACTCGCTCCTGTTCCCAGATCTTGCAAAGGAGAGGGTGCAGCATCTCAGTTGAAGTCTGGATGTCGGCCTTCAGAGCTTCAGGTGGAATTCCATCTGGGCCGGCTGCCTTTCCTGACTTGAGGGACTTGATGGCCTTGACGATCTCGGTCTTGCTGGGAGGGTTGGTGTCTTCATTAGCATCGCTGAACTTTTCAGTTTTCTTTTCCTTCTGTGGTGATGTGATTGGTCCAGTTTCCTGCATCTGTGTGATCTATTTGAAGGATTGTTGTTATGGATCTCTGAGGATGTTTGGTTTTTTGTTTACATGCTGTGTGTGTGTGTATGTGTGCAAGTGTATCTGTGTGTGTCTGCTTGAGTGCACATGCATGTGTGTTTGCCTTTATATATATGTGTGCGCCATTCATGCTTCTATGTGTGTGAGCATGTAAGTTGGATTGTGTCAGTGTGAGAAAGAGAAGTCAATGAGACAGACGATTATGTGTGTATGTGTGTGCGCATGTGTGTGTGTGTGTGTGTGTGTGTGTGTGTGTGCACGTGCATGTGTGTGTGTTCATACATACATATTTGTCTGCTTGAGTGCGCACACATGTGTGTTCACCTGTATGTACAGGTGTGCACAAATTCTTTCAAGTGAAATTGGCATTAAGAGGCTGAAAACAACATTTTGTATGTCCATGGTTAAGAAATAGACTGATGTGGTTTACATAAAGTTTTCCCTTGCTATAAACTAGCCTGTCACAAACTAAATTAAAAGGACAATATCACTTTCAGGATTTTTCTGAACATGATGTCACTGAAACCTATTTTCCAGTGGCGTATACTGTATTACTTTCGAGGAAGTATTACTGTCAATTAAAGAAAAAAGCGTGTTGTTCTTTGTACATGCCTAAATATATGTATATATTTTAAAATTTGATTTCTAGGGACTGGTTGCAGAACTATGTACTCGAACAGCCAATGACACTGCCGACTGCCGTGACTGTGGTGAAAGCGGTAAGGGTACCTCAGGTGCCACTGAGATCTGTTATACAGTTCCTCCAGTCTGAGAAATAGTAATAATACGAGTAGTACATTTATATAGTAAAAATAATAGTGGTGCATTTATGTAGCGTTTTTACACATCTCAAAGCGCTTGATAAGAACTTGTCAAACACACTCAAACCACACAAGAACACACAAACATACACACACACACACTGTGTGCACACACACACATACGCACAGGCACGCTTACACATATGTGTGTGTGTGTGCACACGCACATGTACAAAGACCCACTTGAATGGAAGAAATAAATGTGGATATGTAGCACGGAAAAGGGTGCCTCATTTTTTTTAGTGATCGCTTGAAAAAAAAAATTTTTTTAGATTTGTTTTAAAGAATATGACTGACAGGCTGAAAATGGACATGAATTCAAAGTGTGTACACCTAAGAACTGTGTTTAAGAACGCAGAAGGTAAAAGTAGATAAACCTTGAAGAGACATACTTTAAACAGTTTGAACATGTTTAATCATGGATGGAAATGTACCTTTAGCTGAACCGCATCAAGACATCATCCAAGAACTTGATGTGGCACATGTGATTTCAACTTTCACTTTGTGATCATGTTAATGTCCATTGCTCAGTTGATTATGGTTATGCATAATTTTAGTGGATCCATCGACTATTACAATATTTTTTAAGGCTGTATACACGTTCTAAATTGCAAGGAGTGTGTGTGTGTGTATGTTTTGATGAATTGGTCTTTTTGGAGAGAGAAATTGATATTATACTTTGTGGAAAATGCTTCATTGCAGTTGGAAAAATAATGTGTTCAGTGTTGTCTTGGCATTTCAGGAACTCGGTGCAGATGAATTACCTCTAGAGGCAGAGAAGTTGGTCCTTGAGGTATGTTTACCTTTGTTTTTGAATCTTTATCTGTGCCTTTATTTACAGACGTTTGATTATCATCCAGTGCATTGGGAATAGCATTTATCACATGGAGAAGAGAGGTTTAAGTGCAGTGAGAAGCACAGTACACAGATTGATGTGTAGGCCTTAGGTTGTGGGCAGCAACATGAGCCATTCGGATGAGTGAGTGTGAGTGTGCGGTTTGCTTATGTTTATGTAAGATCATGTGAAGGGGCCAAACATCAGCAATGTGTTGTTTTTTCTCTTCCACTCATGTCTTGTGTGCAGATGTTCATCAAAATGGACGTGAATGGAGATGGCCAGTTCACAAAGGAGGACCATGACAAAATCCCTGAAGAGGTATGTGAACTGAGATCATTGTTTCACATCTTCACTAAGTAAGCTAAGCCTGTGTTTTGTTTTCAATTTCAGTTTCATGGAGGAATTTTGTTCAGTCTGAAATGAGAGTTGAACCAAACGTTATGTGCTGTGACTTGGACAATTCCATTTAGCTGAAGCAGTTGAAGTCAATTGGCATTTATTCATTTTATGATAATTCAAATTTGTTAACTTCTAACTTTCACTGTCTTCATCATGACTTTCGAGCTTCAGTAAATTGTAAGAAGACAGCCAAACAGACTTTCAGGTGTATTATACATGATAGTCACTATGGAGAAGTCCACTTCTTTCGTCAAAACTATGATTGGGGGATCAGACGCATTCTCCCAACTAATGTAAATCTAGATTAAACTTTCAAACTTTTCCTCTCTCATGACTTTCTGGTAGTTGCATACGAGGGTATGATAGTTTTGGGAATAAGTATTACAGAGGGATTGATCATACAATGTAGCTGTAGCTTCTTTTTATACTGTAGGGGTTTTTTTGTGTCTGTTTTGTTCTCATGCAGCAAGTTGTTTGTGCATGTGGGTGTTTCCATTTAACTGTTTTTGTAAAGCACCAAGAACCCTGTTAAAGAATATGAAGGCTCTGTATAACATTCACATTATTATGATTATTGTATTGACTGGTTAGACTGTCTCAAATGATACACATTCTTTATTGGTTCTTTCTTGGTTGCAGATGTGGAAGGAAACCCAAAGAATGATGGTAACTGTGTCACAGATGTTGAAAGAAGAAGAGGAAGCTGATAGAAGAGAGTATGCAGAATACGTTGAAGCGGATCGTAGAGACGAATTGTAAACATGTTTGAGTGCAGATCAATTCAAGGCAAATTACTTTTGAAGCTACTTTGAGAGATGGGCTATATTTCAGTACATTTCTGTATACAAACTGTTTTTAAGTGATCTTATGCTACTTTGAGAGAGAAATTATGAATGTATGTAAGTACAACTCTATGCTTGATTGTGGTACTTGAAGGAATTTTTTTTAATATCTGTGTGAAAAAAAGAAAAACAAAATGAAGGAATCTGTCCATGCAGTCTAACTTGCCAAAATCAACATTATTCAAACAGAAAAGGAGGGGAGGATTTTGAAAGATATACATTGTGTGTTTGTGTGTGTTGTTATTATTCTTGTTAAATAGTGTGTGTGTGTGTGTGTGGACAATAAACTGAATGTGCACTGCTGGAACAATATCAATGTTTTAACTGCATGGATATGTGGCATTACGGTGACCTGACATAAATAGTTACCTGTGGATTACTGATGCTGATATGGTGACACTAGAGGTCCAAGTGTGGCGATGTGTATGGGGGTTCGGCATGTAGGCAGCCATACTCCATTTTCGGAGGTTTTTTTTTTTTTTTTTTAACTTTCATTCTACAGAATCAGAGTTATGCATGCTTGTGAATGATTGGTGTGTTAGCACTTTCATTTCTCTGCACACTATTCTGTGCTAAACGAATCCTTTTTCTTCTTACTATTTTTATTTGTTGATTGATGGCAAAGCAAGAATTAGTTTGTCTATGTTTATTTGTTGTTTTAATCAGAAATAGTCTTCTTTGGCATTGGTTGACAGCTTGGCAACAGTTTGTTTCGACAAGAAAATTGTTTATTGATATAAGACAGGTTGACGAAATTGAGTTTCTTTAGAATAGGGATGCTGCTCTTTGTTGTGAGAGTAGGGATTTTGTTGTTTGTGATAATTATCATACAGCACTATCACATATATAAATGGATAGCATTTATATTTCAATTGTGTGGTTTTCTGTCACGTCAGTTTGGAGAATCGAAAAAGATGAAATTATCTTCACCCAGCCAATGCAGCACAGTTCAGTGCTGTATATTTGTAGCATTCATGTACATTATAGTCCTGTCCAGCTCAGTTCACTCTGATTTCCAGTGTAAAGAAGACAGTATTTTGATTTTACTTAGATTTCAACTGCTTGATGAATAGCTTTTATATAATCTATGCATGCATATAGTGTATAATGCAAGCTCAAATGTACCCTCATAGTTGTGTGCAAATGCTTTCTCACTAAAATGTGTGTGTACACTTTCACATGCATACACACACACAATCTGATACTACAGTTATGAGAATCATGATGCCCTGAATTAAGTGAAGGTGGGTTTTTTTTTCTTTTTTAATGATAAACCAGTTAAACTTCCCCATCTGTGGATTAGAATGTCTACATACTAATCAATTGATTACAGTAATGAACAGAGAAAATATTCATGATCTTTCTTATAATTTATCTTGCTGTGGTGGATTTTTCTTTGTGGATAAAGGACATTTTGCGAAATATTCATGTGGTTTATTGTGTTTTTCAAATCATAGTTCTTATATTTTCTTGTAATTTTCTATGCTGTGGAAGATGCTTTTTAATGAAGGACGCCTTTGAAAATAAAAGTGTTCTTTTTTTCGTGTAGTAAAATCAGAATGTTTTTTTTCTTTAGCCCTCTTGTTTTTTTGTTGTTTTTTTTCTCTCTCTCTCACTCATGAACCCACACACATACATGAAGTCACACACAAACAATCTGATGCACAGAGAGAGAGAGAACTGATCACATAACAAATGAGGTTGAGTAATCACACTGTATCAGTACTAATATGAGACCACCACTGATCACTTATTAAATGAGGTTGAGTTACCACATTGTATCAATGCTGATATGAGACCACCACTGATATGGTGCATGCATACAGCAGTCTGCTTTAACTCTTCGTCTCTCCCTCGCTGTTCTCCTGTTACCCTTTCATTCACCTCTCATCTCTCTCTCTCTTTTTCTATCATCATCTCTTTCGTATGTGTGGATTCTCTTGCTGTCATGACTCCAGCTTCCATCCACTTTGTTTCTGTCTCTCTCTCTCCTTTCTACTTGCCTCCGTTTGTCTGTCTGTCTGTCCGTGAGTCAATCTTTGACTGTCTGTCTGCCTCTGTCATACATTCACATGCAGAAGTAATGTTCTGTGATTATCTTATATGTTGAAATGGGAATGGTTTAGGTCTTTTTTCTAAACACACACACACACACAACTGTGAATGTGCACCAATATATATATGTATATAAACACAAGTGCATGATCACCATCACCTTCCCAGCAGCACACATGCATAAAGACTAACAATCAATAGCCATTGAAAAAACAAATAAACCTTCCAGAGAGCCATTCATTGTCTGATGTGAAAATGGGAGAACTAGGAACAGTTTGGAATGGAATGGAAACCGACACCCTCCCAAGTGGAATGTCAGTCGATGAGCTTATTGGCATTGTTTAAAAAAATGATTAAAAAAAAAAAAAACACCTCAAGAGGGGCCAGAAGTTGCTTCATATCGTATTTCAATATTAAGGCATGTGATATTAAGGCCTGATAAGGCCTTTTGCCCACTTGAAGTGGGGAAGAAAAGGAGAATCCCCACATATAGTCATTTTCTAACATTGAGTGCGCATTGCTTGTCAGTTCATAAATCACAAAAATAGTCAGATGAGTTTTGTATTTGAAATTCTGTAATTGACTGTCAGGATAATTTTATAAGTATTCACTGTTCTTGTGGCAAATTGTTCCAAACATTTGTTACTCTGTTAGTAAAAAAAAAATGTGCAAATCTGAAAGTTTTAACAGAAACTTTTAACAGTTTGTAGGAATGGCCTCAGACACACACATGATTAAATGGCTGAGATGACAGCAATTTTCACTTAAAATACATACATGTAAAAAGGAACATAATTGTAATCTGCGTGCCACAGATTCTGTAAAAATTGTAAAATAAAATTTTGGGTAGAAAAGGTAAAAAGGGTAAAAATCAGGTCATTCTCCCTTTCGAACCACACCACCATCATCCATTCAACCCACTCCCATTCTCTCTTCTCTCCCATCACACACTCACATTGCCATGGGCCTGGGACAACAGCACTATTAGTGTTATGACAAGTATTTTTTAAAAAGACAAGTTTTAAGATTTACTTTAAAGGTAGATAGATGAGTTGTTTGAGAGCAGTAGGCAGAGAATTCCAAGTTGTTGGGCCGAAGACGGAAAATGACCTCTTTCCACAGGAGTAAAGGAAGTATCAGGGAACAGTTAGCTGGGAGGAATCAAGAGATCTCAATGTTCTGTTTGGCAAGTACGGGTTAACAAGCTCAGAAAGATATGAGGGTGTGGTATCACAATTCAGGCACTGAAAGCATAGGCAGGCAACTGTATATTTAATTCTGGCTTGAACAGACAACCAATGAAGTGTTTGCAGGAGAGCAGTAGCACTCTCTCCTCAACTTTTTAAGGACGAGTCGAGCTGCACTATTCTGGAGGAATCAGTAATTCTGTCGCACATGTATTTCTTTTTCGCATCACGGATCATTTGATTTACAACATTGCGTAAGTGAGCATATATCTGCTTGAAAATTTCAAGACCAGACTTCGCCATGTTCGCTCAGCGGAGCAATGCTGCAGGCTGCTGTTTTGCCATCTTGATTTCAAGAGACATCCAGGGTGCACATAAACGATCAAACACAACACGCATTGTGAGAGGGGCATGCTTATCAAGCAGTTCCTGGAGGGAAGTGTTGTAAAATGTGATCAGGTTACTGGTGTACAGACTGGTGGCAAATACTTCTGAAACATCAGCTTTTAAAAGATTAACATTTAAAGATCTGTAATTGCGTGAGTAAACATTTTTCTTTATCTTTACAGGCTTTATGAGCTTGAGATTAAATGATATCACAGAGTGGTCAGAGATGAGTTTGTCAACAACAACAAGATCTGTCACACTGTTCTCACTGTTTGTTAGGACCCAGTCTAATGTATGACCGTGACGGTGGGTGGCAGCCTTAACAAGCTGTTGTAAACAATGGTTTTCAAGTGTGTTTTTTTTAAGAGAAGCAACATTTGCATCAGAAGTTGAATCAAAATGAAAATTAAAATCACCAACAATAAAAATGTTATCACATGAGATAAAACAATCCAGCAAATCACAATTGAAATTCATCAATAAACATTTTGTTCGAAAGTTTGTTCTTCAGCTTTGTTTGGTGGTGATCTATAGACTGTAAGGAATGTAACATGCTGGTTCTCGTAGCACAGCCGAGTTTCACACACTTCAAAGGACTTAAAATCAAGGTCTTGAGTAGAAACTTGTATGTTGCAAGCTAAACTGTCCCAAAACAAAACTCTATGTAACTGAAGTGTTTGTAATCTATTTTCTTAGGCCATATCAGCAAAGCCAATAATTCTTTTAGTAAATCTTCATTGAATATACTGTCTATATGTTTCACTAAGCCCGTATTCCAAACAGCATTCCCATATTCCAAGACCGGCCCAGTGCCTTAAATAATGGCACCATAATGTTCTTACTTTTACACTGCATATTCCCAACTAACATTCCAGTCACTCTATTGGCTTTTTTTATGGTTTCATTCATAAAAAATTATGAACATCAAAAGAGAGATCAGAGGCAACAATGACCCCAAGATATCTCTCTGATGAAGTCTCCTGCAGCTCATTACCATCCATATAATACTTAAAATGTGGATCATTCTTTCCTACATATAAAACTTTACACTTATTGCTTTTAAATTTAATTTGCCATTTATTAGTCCAGTGTATTAACTTATCAATACTAACTTGTAACTTCAAACTACCAACATCAGAATCTACTTCCTCATAGATCTTTGTACCATCTGCAAGGATTTTCACAAAACAGTCTAGTATATCAGGCATGTCATTTATATAATACACAAAGAGTGTGGGCCCCAAGACACTGCCCTGAGGAACACCACTACTCTTCTTAATAGAACACGATGACTCAGTCACTACTGTCACATACTGTGTTCTTTCATACAAGGAGTCTTTTATCCATTCCAGGAAATTACCACAAATACCAAACCCTCGCAATTTAACAGTCAATCTATTATGAGGAACTTTATCAACGGCTTTCTGTAGGTCCAAATAAATTGCATCCATTGGTTCATTGTTTTCAAGTGATTGCATCCAGTCACATAAAGTATTCAGTAACTGAGTCACACAGGATCGACCACTGGTAAAGCCAAACTGATAATTAGATAATAAATAGTTATCAATCAAATGATTATTCATAGTGTCACATGTGGAATCTTACCATGTGATACAGTTATATCAAACATATTTTTTAAGGGAATGGCTAAATACTATGAAATTCTTTTTTTTGCAAATAAGGGTGAATTCCATTAGGACCAATGGCTTTGTTTACATTTATATGTAAATGTTTGTCATTTATCATCTTTTCTGAAACCTCAACATTATCTCTCGAGACCTTGCATTTTGGTTCAAAGGATTGAAGGCATATTGGTGACATTTTCCACTATAAAAACACCAGAGAAAAACATATTTAGAACCTCAGCCTTTTCTTTGTCACTATTAGTCAAAGTTCCACCAGGTGCGCTTAAGTTTGAAATAATCTCCATAGGTTTAGTTTATGACACATTATTAAAAAATCTCTTGGATCACTTTTAATATTTTTTGCAATGGACAACTCTTTTCCCATAGTAAGCTTTCGTAATGCCCTCTTAACCTGATTTCAAGCACATGTGTAAGCATTATAATTTTCAGTCATCCTGTACTTTGTATACCATCTGTAAGTCTTTTCAAATTTATCTGTTCCAAAACAGGAGGTGGGGCAGTCTTTTTGTACCTTTAGCTAAGGGTAAAAAATCCTTTGATGGAACATGCTTGTCCAGTAATTCCTTTAATTTATCAGTAATACAAGACCAACACTCATCCACAGATTTGAAATCCAAAATCTCTTTCCAGTTTATGTCATCAAATTCATACCTCATTGTTTAATAATCCCCTTTGTCAAAAAAATAATGTCTGTCTTTTGATTTGTCAGGTAGTGAAGGAACAAGATCAACTTCAATGGGTAATATACTAGAATGGTGACTTTTGCCTATAGGCAGATGATAACCCCCCCCCCCGCCCCCCCAAAAAAAAACAACCCCACATTAAAAACCAAATTAGCACTGTTTGCAAAAACCAAATCCAAAATATTTGCTGTTTGATTGCCTTGAAAGTGTGTTGGTTCACAGAGAAAGCTAACAGAGCTGATCTAATGAATAGTTAACGTTTACAAAATAAAACTGTACTGTATAGCAATCGCAAAAAAGAAAGAAAAATAGCACTGGTGTAATGTTTTCAAACTTAATTGGGTTAAAAAAAAAAAAAATTGGCAGCGGTGGGATTCGAACCCACGCCTCCGAAGAGACTGGTGCCTAAAACCAGCGCCTTAGACCGCTCGGCCACGCTACCGAGATGACCGTTTGCTCAGAATGTAGAATTAAGTAAATGGACAAGATTGATCCCATTCGTTTGCCGTGTATCTTGATTAAAACAAATCTGATAAAGAAATTAATATTCTATCATACTTTCGATGTATGGAGCATGCCTCGCACTGGGGAAAGGGAGTGGAGAACAGCAAAACAGGAACCCTCCAACTGCAGACTTCGCTATTATTTTATATGTGGGGGGAGCAAGAAAAAGAGTGGGCGGGTGGACGGGTGTTTACATGTGGCAATTGTTAAGATTTGTTAACTACGACTTCCAATGCTTACTTCACAGGGGCAACTGAAACATGTGTCCAGTAAACCCAAACCGCGCAGACGTAAGGGAAATAACCTTACCTGAAATATTTCTGGATGGCAAGGGAGAGAAATATGCACAAATTGAAGGGCCTCCGTTGAAACATGGTTTTGATCTAATCTCTGAGTAAAGAGTCGGTTACAGTGTCAAATTGACCGAAATGAGGGTACAGGACAATTAAAACCTCACAATTGCGCGAAGAAATAAAATGAAAAGCTCTATGAAAAAGTGAGTTTACATGAAATGGTGAATATCACATCCATATATATATAAATTGTTGCACACCTATCAATCGGTAGCGTGGCCGAGCGGTCTAAGGCGCTGGTTTAAGGCACCAGTCTCTTCGGAGGCGTGGGTTCGAATCCCACCGCTGCCATTTTTTTTCGCTCCAGCTCGGGAAAGCGAGTCCCATTTCCTTTTTCCTGTAAGATAGTCAAAATACATATACGACATCAGCACTGATAACTCCCAAATTCTTCTCTTCTTCATTGAAACTATGTAATTCGCATTGCAAACGTGTGTTATTTTGCAACAACCATAAATTACACCCCTTTGCATAGGCACTGTTGCATTGTATTTCACACTTGTTATTGTTAAAATGTTTGAAGCCTTTACACTGAAAACACTGGTTCTTGTCAGATCACAAATGTTAAGTAATGATGGGACTGTTTATAGTATTTAGATCAGTGACTGCATGGGAATACCTGGTGCTTTTGACATTCCTTTTACTGAAGAAATTAATAAGAAAATGTGCATTGTTGTTTTGGAGACAATGCCAATATATATATATATATATATCTGTCTTCTATATATATATATGTTTTATCAGTAATGACTCTTGCTCTTTGCCATATACAAGACCACCACACCATCAATCACCTGAAAGTAAGAAGGAAAGAGTGGAAGCAACAGCAAGTCTAACCTGAAAAAGAGAGACAGAGGCAGGTATGTTCAGTACATTGTTGCTGAAAATTGTCACAGAGAGAGAGAGAGAGAGAGAGAGAGAGAGAGAGATGTATCCGGCATGTTGCAAGCAAATGAATGCATAAATCTCTATGTAAGTGCAAGCATGGTATGTGGTTAAAAGCCAAGAAGTGAAGCAAGGTAGGACCGATGAACCAGTGAAACAAAATGCAAGAAGGACCAAACAAACACATACACAAAAGAAATGACAAAAAGAAAGAAAAAAAGAAGAAGAAAAAAAGAAAAGAAAGAAAAATACATGTGTGCCTAAAAACTCAACCTGAATCATCACAGTCATTTCAGAGTTTCACAAAACGTGGCAGGAGGTCAGAGTAAATAATGGTACAGGCACACTGCTGCTCAGGGAGGAGGGTGGCAGAATGCTTAAGATGCTAATCTGCCAATATATACAGTGTCCGTGAGGGTCTGGCTTTGAATCCCGGTGTTGTCCCTTCTTCCTGGTTTGAGTGGAAAATCAAACATCAATTGGAGCATCTCTTCATTCAGATGAGATGATAAACTGAGGTACCATGCGCAGCACGTTCTGGACATACTGGAAAACAAAAGTGTTTTCCTCTGGCAAAATTCTAACAAATAGACTAAAGGTGTCACTGTTTAATGACAAATCCATATATGCTTCACCACATCTGCTAGGCAGATGCCTGACAGACGCATTACCCAATGGTCAGGCCTTGATAAACACATATATGCATATATATATATATATATATATATATAATCTTCTTCTCTTGAGAAACTGAAACTGCTGCTCAATGTGAATGATTTTTACTAACCAAAATCTGTTCTCACATCTAGAACCAAAATATTGGTTTCTCCCAATTCTGACGGCCTGCCAGTGGTTTGGCAGAGAACAGTACAACCACTGTCAGCTTTTAAATTGTGATCCCACAGGTTTTTCTCGTGCACTTTACAGAAACTGATTTCTATGTAAAGGTCACTGTAGAAACTGAGAAAATAGTTTTAATGCTTACCACACAAATACAAAACACAACCCTGATGCCAAACTGAAATGACGTAAAAGTCATTTCTAGCAATGATGCAGACTCACTATGTTTACATTTGGCTTGAACTAATATATAATTTACTTGTTTTTATCTTTCTTTTTTTCAAATTGACAAACATGTATAAAATGCTTACAATATGTTTCATATATCCATACTTAGTTTATCGGTTTCATAATAAACACTGACTTAGCACGACCAATACTAGCCAGTCTTAAAATCGGTCAATATGTTTCGTTTTATTTCGACCCCAGATGAAAACAAACAATACGGGGGAAGTAACTCGCCTCGGTTAAAATGATCCAACAAAAAAAATAGGTCAGGGATTTCGACCCCGTGTGAACCCAACTCAAACAAGGGAAGCAAATCTGCACATACGTTTCAATAATTTCACAAACGAATGATCATGCAATAGAGGGGAAGTAACTCGCCTCGGTTAAAATGATCTAACACAAAAATAGGTCAGGGATTTCGACCCCGTGTGAACCCAACTCAAACAAGGGAAGCAAATCTGCACATACGTTTCAATAATTTCACAAACGAATGATCATGCAAAACAAAACAAAAAAAGAGTAACAAGAATCCATTTATCTAAACTGTCAGCAATCAACATCCCCTTCTGGAATAACTAAACTATTTCCTTTATGCTCTATTCGTCTTTTAAAAAAATCACACGAATCGTTGTTGCCTGAGATGGTCTGACAGCTAACTGAACCACCATGTTTGTTCTTTTGTACCCAAAATGCATTTCGGTCTGCAATAAATGACCAATGGCGCATGTGCAAGGACATCCAGCCGAAGAAGTACTTCCAGGACTGTCATAATAATTAGGAAGGACTGTTTCTGTCGAAGGAGAGATCGGGAGACCATTGATGATCAGAATTTGACAAAAAAGAATGAAGAGGCCGCGGAATGTTGACTGCGGTAAAATACGAAGACCACTGAAACGGAGCAAGATAACGGATGGTATCTATGGAAGGTACATTTCACTTTTCAATATGGCAGTTCATTGCATATTTTACGTGAAATGGGATTCTAGTCCTTGTCTGATTTGTGACAACGGTTTCTTTGGAAACGCAATCATTGGGACGTGCTTTCTAGTGATATTCAATTTGACTGAAATGGGAATGAGTATTGATAGCCAAGTTGTTATTGGCAGCATTACAAACGCAAATAAACCCGAGATAATATTTTCGGTCTGATATCTGGATATTTCAGGATCAGATACTAGTGGACTGATACTGTGTGATAGTCACGTTGACAACGGTCCACAGAGAACGAGGCATACTTGCGTTGGCATGGTAGCGTTTGCTTGTGTCTGTAACCCCAAGATAGCAGTCTGTCGACACAATTAAACATCAAGTATTACGAGTGTAAATTGCACGAGAAATGGTTCTTTAAATGGTTATTGATCTTTCAGAGTCATCCTTTGTTTGGCAGTAGTGTCAGAACATTGATTTGCTAGGATTGGCGTGCCTTTAGTTTGCTTTTCACTTGCATCTTTAGCCCCATGCCTTTAGTTTACTTTTCACTTGCATCTCAAATCCCAAACAGCAATCTGTCATACCACAAACTGATAAAGAAATGTGGAGTAAATTGTTGATATCATGTGCATGTTTCATGTCCAACAATTTGTACATTTTTGGAGGCAAGGTGATATGATGACAAAGCAGATAGAACTCTTAGAACTGTGTACGGAGTGTACAAGTTTCATGGTATGGCAGTTATGGCCGTTCTGGGATATTTTTGGAAGCTGATATATTTGCTCCTGATCTCTGTTACTGTTAGTATTGCATATGTTACTATATAAGTAAAGTTCTATGAAAGAGAGAGAGAGAGACTCAGAGAGAGAGAGAGAGAGAGCATGAAAGTAGAGAAATGTGCAGTTTATGTTTTGGTTTTTTGCTGTTTAGTAGTAGACTGATTTGCTAGAACTGCCAGAAATGAGATGATTAAAGAACTGCACAGTTAGCTAGTTTTGTTTTCTGCACTTCATGTGAAAAAGAGTATGATTCAGATGAGGGTCTTTTTGATCAGTCTAAAATGTCTTGACATGAATTTGCATCAAATTATAGACTGAATAAAGTGGTAATGAAGATATGCATGTTTAGTCTTTATATTGATATTTTATTTGTGTCATAGTAAATCCTGTCTAGTAATTAATTGTATTTAATATGGTAGTAGATCTGGGCCGGTAATTAATTCATTGCATTTTACATCATAGTGAATCTTTGCTAATCATTAATTACAATTAAGTACATAATGACATCTTATATTTTGCACACAAGTGAACTTGTAAAGTCAAATAAATAGAATCAAAGGTCATGTATAGATGTTCAAAGAGGGCAAATGAAATTGCACAGGCATATAAAATTGTATTTGTCAGAGATGTATTCTCCTTCACTTAACCCCGCTCCCCCTTTATTTTTCCCCTGTAAGTCGTACCTATTTGGTTTTTAATTTTTAATTTTTATTTTTTTAAACTTTAGTGTTTGTTGCAGAACATAGAAGATAAGGTGACATGTATTATCAATTGTGTAACTATTTCTGTATTTGGTGTTGTATTCTGTTCATTTGGCATTTTGACTGCTTTGATGGTATTAAAATTAAAAAAAAGAAAAAAAGAAGAAGGAAATAGAGAAGGAAGAGAAAGAAGGATGAGAATATATATATATATATATGAGCATGTTTTATGCATGATAATGTAAAAGCAGTTTGAAAGCTAAACAGTTGGAAAATAAATAGCTGTTGGCATTTTATAATAGTTTAATACTGTAGCAGACGAGTACTCATGTTCTTTTCTTTCTTTCTTTCTCTTTTTTCTTTCTTCAGAATTGATATATTAATGTTGTATTGGTTGTAATTTATATTACATTGTGAATTTATACTATAGGAAAACATGTTGGCAAATGGGACACATAACATGGCGTAATCTTCAGCTCTTTAACTTAAATGTGATCAGATTTGTCATTTACCCCTTATCGTCATTGCTCAGTCCATTTATTTTATTTGTGTACTAGTCTTTTTGTCTCAAAGCAGCTTCATCTTGTAGATAAAGGTATTATAAAAGATCTATTTTGGCAAAGATGAAGGATGAGATAACCCTAAGACTGTAACAGACAAAATTAGAATGTTATTTCGTGGTTTGGTTGTAAGATTACAGAAGATTATCCAACTATTTGTATTTAAAAAAAAGTCTAGAGAGAGGAATGGAGAAATGATGATAATGATGGCATGACTGTTCTTTAATATTTTTTTTCCTCTGTTCTCCATCTTCAGCAGATACTTTGATTGTTTCACTTTCAGGAACTGACACAGTATTGTTATGGTATTTTTTGGGCACAGTATGGCACTATGAACTAATACACTTGTACACTTTACCAAGTTCTGGACTGTAACTGTTTATTTTTCCTGGCTAGCTGATTACCATATTGATAGCGATTATATTTAGGTTTTAGATTCAGTACTTGTTAAAATAATCTTACTTCTTTTGAAAATGAATGTGACAGGCTCAGTAGCCGAGTGATTAATGCAGTGGCTTTCAATCTGAGGGTCCCAGGTTCGAATCTCGGTAATGGCGCCTGGTCACTGGTGGGTAAAGGGTGGAGATTTTTCCTGTTTCCCAGGTCAACATATGTGCAGACCTGATTGTGCCTGAACCCCCTTCGTGTGTATACGCAAGTAGAAGATCAAATACGCACGTTAAAGATCTTGTAATCCATGTCAGCGCTCAGTGGGTTATGTAAACAAGAATATACCCAGCATACACACCCCCGAAAATGGAGTATGGCTGCCATCATGGCAGGGTAAAGAAACAGTCATACACGTAAAAGCCCACTTGTATACATGCATGAGTGACCGTGGGATTTGCAGCTCACAAAGGAAGAAGAAAATGAATGTGAATGTATCTGAAACAAAACTGGTGTTTAATTACATATACTTAACCATGACCCAAACTGGTGATAATCATCAAGTAAGACATGTACCATGAACAGAACAGGAAGGAAGATGCTTTGTGTCTTTGTAACCAGTGTATTTCAGTACAAGGAAGGAAAGAACTATTAACAGTTTTCATTCAGTCACAAAATGTGTGGAAGGTTTAGGAGACCTAAAATACTGTTTTTCAAGTCTACAAGTCTATTAATTCTGAGTAGAGTTTGGGAAAGTCTTTGAAGTTTAACACTATTACACGAAAAAAGTCAGAAGTTATAAATTATATATACATTATGTATACATATCAAATATAATACTGATTTCAAACTCTAATACTTGAATTTTCGCTTTTAAAAAATCTTTTGATTTAATTCAACATAATTTGTTTCTGTATTCAGTAACATGTGTCTGAGGTGAGGAACATATACAAAGTTCTGATTGTGGATGAACATGAGGAGCTGCTGAAATCAGCTTTACAATTAAACCTTTTTTTTTTCTTCTTTTTTTTTATAAAGAGGAATAAGATGTGCTTCCTTTGTCATGCATGCTTGTAACATGAAATGAATACAAAGGATGTAAACAATAGTCTGTACAGCTGTTTTTATAATAGAAACTCTTGACCACGCAGGGTGAAAAACTTCACTTTAGCCTTGGCATATTGGTGTGGCAAGACAGAACATGATAGCTCATTGTTCTGCTACAAGTAAAAGGATATGTTTCGTAGGGAATCTAATACATGCTGCTGTAAGTTGCAAATAGACTGTTATATGAGAGAGAGTGTGTGTGTGTGTGCCAGCAAGCACTTACGTGGTTTCACATTTGTTCAAGTTCAACATGCCAGAAGCAAGGGAAGGAAATCTGATAACAGGAAGGAAATGTTACACTACAGACAGCAGATACATTTACAGATAATATTTACAATAAGTATAGTACAACAGGATCACTCAGGAAAAAATATTTAGTATAAAAAAAACAGTATTTGATACATGAACATTTTTAAACTGAGACTGATTGAAATAATGTGTAAGGCCTTTGTTCTGCTGCCATGTATACAGCTGGATAGTAATTTTGGTTATGCTTGTCGACATTGAAGCTGCATATTTAAGACTTATTTGAATTGCTTTTACAAAGCAATAATTCACTTGAAAGAATGGAATGTCTCCAATTTATTCTTTCTCTCAGTGTCAGGCATCCTCTATACCAAGCAGAAGGAATAGCTATTGAACATACAACCTCACCTTTTCTGCCATTTCTGTTGTAAAGATTAAATCACATTTCTTAAGAAGTTAAAAAATGGGTCAGAGCTAAGGAGTCGGTGAGTGAGGAAGTTAAGAAGTCAGTGGGTAGGGATCAAGGTAGAAGGTATTGGGGTCAAGAATAAAACCCAGATTAGTTCAGTAAAAGTCCAGAAGAAAGAGTTTCCAAGTTTCCGAAAAGGAGAGAACTCATTAAACCTGAAAATTGAAGAACAGCATCTTGACATGTGCCTGAGGTTGTGAAGCAATCATTCTGATCCTTGTGTGTGTGTGTGTGTGTGTGTGTGGACAGACATTATGATCTTTTTTAGAACTCACTTTACCAATGCCAGGATTATGACACGGTATTTTCTTGTGTTTTAAAAATGAGTATTGCATTTTTCAGGTGGTTTTGTTCAGCTGAATAAAAACAAAGAAAAACATTTTGAAGTGCAATAGTGAAATGAAGGAAGTGTGAGTAGCAAACCAAAAAGTTTTCTTTCATTGTCACATGTATGATGTTTCTGAGTTAGTTTAGTTATTACTTGTACTGTTGTAGACATTAGTTTAGTTATCATGGGAATAATGATAATTTTACACAAAATTATTGCGGTCTGAAGTTTGTTAAAAATTAAGTCTACTTCAATGTTGAGTTCTGCCAATTTGATGTCTGAAAAGTCTCAGAAAAAATCTTTAACTATTTTTCTTGCCAAAAATTTTTTTTGTGGTTTCCAAATGTTGCATGCATATGGTTGAACAGCTATTACAATATCACTTTTAGTTCTGTTTGGATTATGCTGCAGTAACACTTAAAAAGAGTCAAAGTTGACTTGTATTCCTTTTTGACATAATTTTATGATCATTATAATATATTCAATATTGGAGTGAAATATCTGTTAGAATTCAAAACCAAGGACACTGATGATATTGAATATTGTTATTTCTAAAGTAGAGAAAATGGAGGGTTTTAATTGATTATCCAGATCCAGAAAAATTAAAATTGTCAAGTTGAAACTTTAGAAAGTGGGAGTATTTTATTCATTACCATTTATTGTGTTGTTTCAGCACGTTCCTTTACCTTCGTTTCCTGATGGTGTGGGCACTAGTGCTGATGGCTGATTTCATTCTGGAGTTCCGCTTCGAGTATCTCTGGCCTTTCTGGTTGCTGTTGCGCAGTGTCTATGACTCTTTCAAGTATCAAGGACTGGTATGTTTCACATATCGATTTGGTGTATGGTACTGGTATTACTTTCATTTAATGTCTTTTCACATTGTGTTATTGAATGTATGTGTGTGTATTGTGTATTTTTATGCTTGACTTTTTGAATTTAAAAGAAAAATGGGATCTCTAAGAAGAGATGGTTTCGTGAATGCAGACTGACAATGCCAGCATAAGGTTTTTTGTTGTAAAAAATAAGTTCAAGTTGTACACATTATTCAGTAAGGTGATAAGGTGAGTTTTTGTATTACGATTTCTCTGTGTGTCACACACAATAGTAAAATGTCTTTCTCTTGCTTAAGTGATGATGTATATGGTTTGTTTAATATTAAACAAATTTTCTGAGATCTGTTGGTGTTAGACAGTACATCAGAAAACATTGTTATAGATCTTATGCCTTTGGACTGTGGCTGATGTAATTTAACTGAAGCATTTAAATCTTATGCCTTTGGACTGTGCTTGATGTAACTTAACTAAATGAGACTGATCCCTGGTTGTGATTGAATTGTGTGTACATATATATATTTGCAAATCAGCTTTGCATCTTAGACTAAAGTATACATATGTGTTTGGTTGCAGGCTTTCTCTGTGTTCTTTGTCTGCATCGCCATCACCTCTGATGTCATCTGCTACCTGTTTATTCCTGTCCAGTGGCTCTTCTTTGCTGCTAGCACCTATGTCTGGGTTCAGTATGTCTGGCACACAGGTATGTACTTCAGCTTGCTCAGTGGTACTGAGAATCAAATGAACTTCAGTAATTTTTTTGCATTGTCTCTTGTATCTTCTGAAACAAGTTCTGGCCTAGGTTTTTCTCTGTGTGTGTGTGTGTGTGTGTGTTGCTTTTTTTAGAATGTTTTTTCTATATTCATTATAAAAAATTTTTTTTGGTGATTATTTACTTTGTATTGTAAAAAAAAGAAAAATGATAAAAGGTACAGAGGAGACTCTAGAAGTGATAGTTTAAATGATCAGTTACCTTTTCCTATGTTCTTTCACAAAAAATAGTACTCAGGCACAGATTACTACACACATATTTAACAACAACAACAACAACAACAACCACACATGCACGCATGCACTCTCTCTCTCTCTCTCTCTTAAACATGCACACTCTGCAAGTTAAAAACATACACTTAGAGATGTATCACCACCACCAACACAACTACAAACTAATGCTTTAGTTCAGGTCATGTGAGAAATTAGGAATGAGCAACCTAGAATTTTGTTTATGACTGTGGACCCGACATTCACATGGTACAAACATGGTAATTATGCTCAGTGATTAAACAATTTGCTGTTGCAAGTATCACTATTGGTATTATTCTGAATGATTACAAAAAGAAATTCCATTGAATTTGAAGCAGTAAATAATTACAACAGCATTTAAATGTATACAGAATTTTTTAAAAAGTCACAAATAAGTGTGCAGAATACCTGATCATGAATCTGTTTCTGTGCTGGTATGTACATGCATATATTATATATATATATGATAAATAGGTCAGTGTTGTTTTTATGGCTTTAAGTGTAATGTACAATTTGGACCAAAAAAACCTAGAAATTATCAGTATGTATTTATATGTGGCATCTCTGTGTGTGTCCAAAACTCTGTATTTTATTTATTGCAGTAGTTGTATTTTATACATGAAACACTAAAAAAATGTATATAAAAATCCATGATTTAGGTTAAATGAAAATATAATTTTAGAGATTCAAAAGGACATTTTGACAAGTAAATTGATATGAATAAAAAACAAACAAGAAAACACAGAAACAAAATTAAAACAAACATAACAGCAAAATCAAGCAGATATTGAGATTGGCTTTGTATTTTGAAATATGTTTTCTTTTTTCTTTTCTTTTTTTCAGAACGAGGGATATGCCTTCCGACAGTGTCACTGTGGCTTCTCTTTGTCTACATAGAGGCATCGGTCAGATTGAGAGAGCTGAGAAACTTGCCATATTATTTAGACCTTTGTCGGCCGTTTGCAGCACATTGGTTAGTGGGTTTTGCTCAGCTTGTTTATATGCTTTCTTGATTTTCAAGTTGAATGGAAATACCGAAAGTATGAATTCATGAAGATGCTTTGTGAATGATTTAGTTTGCTGTCAGTTATTTGAAGAGAGGATGTCGGAAATATGCCAGTTGTCCCCTCTTTGTATATGTTTTTTTCTTTATACAATGCACTGTGAGTGTTTTCCTTCATGTAATGTATTGTGGGTGATATATTGCACTTTATATTGCTTTCTGCCTTATCATTTTTATGGCAAACAATTATGTTGGAGTAAAATAGTACTGCCTGTCTGCTCTCATCGGGTAAAAAAAAAAAAGCAAAAAAAAGCATATATCATTTTTGACTCACTTGTGTAAACAAAGTGAGTCTGTGTTTTAACCCGGTGTTCGGTTGTCTGTGTATGTGTGTGTGTGTCTGTGTGTCCGTGGTAAATTTTAACATTGACATTTTCTCTGCAAATACTTTGTCAGTTGACACCAAATTAGGCATAAAAATAGGAAAAATTCAGTTCTTTTCAGTCATCTTGTTTAAAACAATATTGCACCTTTGGGATGGGCACACACACACACAACAAAAAATGAAGCCTAATTATATGCAAACTGCATTTACTGTTATATTTATATTTTTTGTATTCTCTAAACTTGGCACTTTGATCTGATATTCTGACCCAACAACAAGAGCAGTCATTATTATCATTTTTTGTTCAAACAGGAACTTCTTTTGCAAAGCATGGAAGTTTTATTTATTTTGCAAACGTTTTGGTGCAGATTGTAAAAAAGGGAAATTACTCTGTAATTAATGCTAGGGGACTTAATTTGCTTTAAACTGATCTTTCTCATCTTAAACATTACATTTTGAAATTATACTCATTACATAAAAAGCTTGGATTTTTTTTAAAAGTGTATCACAAGTGAGTCTTGAAGGCCTTGCCTCTCTTGTTCTTCATGATGTGAAGAAATCTGGTGTTAGGATTATGGATGATATAGTAGTTTGTCTCACTGGGTTTTTTTCTCCTGCTCTTTGTCTCTCGCTTTGTTTTCTCTACTGTTCTTTGTCTGACTGACTGTCTCTGCCGTTTCTTTATTTTTGAATTTTTTTTCTTTTTTTATTTTATTTTAAGGAAATGTGTTCTGTCTGTTTCAGTATTGGCTACCCTGTGGTTACATTAGGCTTTGGTTTCAAGAGTTATGTTTCTTACAGACTGAGATTGGTAAGTACGAGATTTGTGGACAGTTGTCCATTTCTTTTGGGAAGCAAATCATTAGCGTAGTATTTAAAAGATGGGAAAACGTGTGCTTGGCATTTCATTTTTGTTTGTATGACATTGAATTGTAATGATTTGTGTGGTATGCATTGTAATATGACAGGAAAGAAGTTTGCATTTTTCATCTTTTTTCTTTTTTTTATAATGATGAGTTATGAAATGATGTGTGGTATGCATTGGAATATGACAGGAAAGAAGCTTTGTATTTTTCATCATTTTTTTTTATATATATTTTTTTTTAAATATATAATGATGAGTGAAGTGTTGTGGATTAGCAAAGATGAAAACCAAAATGTCAGCTTATTATGAAGTAAATGTCTGTTTCCTTCCTGTTACTTTTTTGTTTGGTTGAAATGTTTAAGTTTGTGTTTGTGTGTGTGTGTGACAAATTTGGTAAATTTGGGGCTTTCTTTATGTGTAGATTGTGGAAATATTCCTTTTCTGCCATGGAGCTTTTCTTTTTCTTGAAAAAAATATTAATTGATATCAGAAGGCTGGAATATTGCACTTATTATTTGTATCAGTGTGACCAGTTGATATATTTTCTGTGTTTGCATATTTGACTTTTGTCTTTGTCTCTTAGGTTAACATTACTTTCTCAGATCCAGGTCTTTGAAATTAACTGACTCCACCAGCTAAGTTTTATGGGTTACTTTGTTTGACTTTTTGTATTTTTGATCAAGAACATGTAATTACCATGCAATATTTCTAAAATCTATTGAAGATCTTTTGCTATTTCAGTAGTTCATATATATAAAAGGAGTGAATGAATTTAAAAGAGCTTTAGTTGATTGACTTTTTTATTGTGTGTTACAGAGAAGGCAGAAAGTTGTACAAAAAGAAAACGAGTTTTACATGCAGATATTACAGCAGGCATTACCACCAGAGATGCAGTATTCAGATAAACCCAAAGGTCAGTGCACCTGTTGAAAGTTATTTTTTGCTTTCATCTTGAAAACTTACACTGTCGCTATTTGTATGAATCCCCCCTCCACCCCCCCTCCCCCCCACCCGCCGACCCCCCATCCCCTTATCTTGAGCATCAGTTTATGTGAACTTCTTTCAAGTTTTATATGTCAGTCAGTAAATGATATTTTGGTTTTGTTGTAAAAAGTGCATACAGATTAGGCATGCTAATGCCGGGTTTTTTGACTTTCATTGATAATGGGATTTCATTTCAAGTAAATCACAGCCATTTTGTCGTGTAATCCATATTGATATTTTGTGGACCATGTTATGTTCTTGGGCAATTATATGGGGGTTCAGTCTACCACCTGCTTTCAGAAATTCTCTGTGGCATATATGTCAGGATGGATAATTCTGAAACTTGAAACTGCTTGTTGACAGTCCCATTTAGTGCAAGGACAAGTGTGTGGCACTACTTCTTGTCGTCAAAGATTTTTTCTACTGGTTGTTGACTGGATCATAAAGAAGACCGCCCTAAATGGGAACACAGACATCTGATAGGTTTTCACCAAATAGCTGGAAGATCTAGATTACACTGACAATGTAAGCCCACTGTCACACAAGTTCCAAGACATTCAAGAGAAACTTCTTCTTCTTTGTTCGTGGGCTGCAACTCCCACGTTCACTCGTATGTAAATGAGTGGGCTTTTAGGTGCATGACAAAAGTTTTTACCCCGCCATGTAGGCAGCCATACTCGGTTTTTGGGGGGTAAGAGAAACTAACATGCCTCAACAGAGAAGCAGAGAGAACATGCCTCAGATTAGCATTAAGAAGACAGAATCCATTGAAATCAGCATGACAGTCTGACTGTGAGGTAAGAATAGAATGAAACTGAGAAATTAGTGAACCTAAGTAGTGGAGTCAGCAAAGACCGAGGTGCAGGTGAAGGCACCAAGGACTGTATCAGCAGTAACAATGCTGAAATGGGCCTAGTTAGAGTACAGCCCAGAATCTTGTGCGCTGGAAGATTATTGTTGCGGTTATATGCTCCTCAAGGAGTTTCCTTGAGCAAGTTAAGGTGTATACTTGCGTAAGGTTTACATTGAGGAGAAAAGTAAAGCAGTTATTTGCTGTTCTGCATTGCTCACTCGTTTGCTCTGTCTCCGTCAGTCTCTCTTTTGCTTGTTCTGTACATCTCTCTCTCCCTCCCTCTCTCACTCCCTCTCTTTCTGATGTATGTGTGAGTGTGTGGGTGTGTATGTATTGTGTATGTTGTGTGTGCATGTCTGCCAGTTGCAATTGAGTATGTGTGTGTATGCTATCTCTTGCTGTCTGTATTTCTGTAAAGATTTCAACAATAACGGTGTTTTCTTTGTTTCAGCTTTACCACCAAAATCAGAAGAGGAAGTAATCTCCAACGGAGTGCCTGGCAAGAAGTTACCCAAGGGGGAAGAGGAAAAAGAGAGCAAAAAGTCCACCACAACATCATCCTCTACCCCACCCTCCAAAAACACAGATGTCAATGAAGACGACGAAATAGAATATATCGAAAAAAGCCTGCCCAAGAAGCAGCCAAACGTCAACCAGTTTGACGAGAACTTGGACAGTTTTTCGGGAGAGCAGCTGACCAAAGCCTACAAAGCCACAAATGGGGCAGTGTCAGTGGGCAGTATTTCGTCCTCTTCCCCCACTGTCACAGGCTCCTCCACACCAGCCACAAAAGCAGTGAGCAACAAACAGTTAAACAGCAGTAAAGACAATAGTGCCAAGAAAGGGAAGAATTACTGGAAAGAACAGCTCCCAGCGTCTTCACCCAGTTTCACCAACAACAAAGATGAGCACATCAGTAGGTGAGTGCTGAACGCTTTCTCAAGCTGTGCTTGCAGTGGTGTGTGCCTGCTGTTGTGAATGTTCTCATGGGTGCAGCGTGATTTGCATATATACCTTCCTTTTCATAATTGTCATCTGTTATTTGAATTTTATTGTGAGGTAGTAAGTTTCAGAGGACAGGGAAGGCAGTTGAAGTTAATTCTGTTCTGTTTGACCTCAGTTTTACTTTAACGGAAAACCCCTCTGCTTTGGGTTGGTGTGGAAAGAAAGCAATCAGTAACGCTCCTAGAGGCCTGCTGCAACTGATATACTTCCTCCTCCCACTTCCTTGTTTGACTCAAGTGTGTCAGCAAACTGCATGTGTATGATCATGGTTTTGTTGTCCTTATATGGCTGTGGGGATCATCTTTATCATTGACATTTTCTCAGCAACTGCAAATGGAAACAGGAAGTTATTTACAAGGAAAACCCTTTAACTAACTTAAAAAGTTCTAGCCATTGTATTTATGAAAACATTGTTCATTGTGGGTGAAACTTGTAAAATGTTCATTGTGGGTGAAACATAAACTAATCAGTAAGCTTTGCAGTGATTTTAATCATATGAAATTGTTTTCTAACAACTACTAAGCCAGTGATGATTTGTACACTTTTCTTACTATAGTTAACATATTTGAAGATCATTTTGATATATATATATATATATATATATTGATGTCCTTGTGATTGTACTATAGTAACAGAACTCAGATGTAACAGGAATTATATATATAAGTTAACAACAGGTAAAGGGAAGCAATGCCTTATGTGCTTATCCTTTCTACATTATATCAACCATGGCAAATGATTTTGAAATGTATTTGAGTTATTTCTGCCAAGCGTAAGACTTTGAGAATGTTGAGCTTCATTTGGTGTAATTTTTTCATATTAATGCTAAAATCATTTTAATTAAAACAAGAGAGGCAAGACCTTCAAGACTGACTTGTGATACACTTAAAAAGAAATTTTTAGAATAAATTTAATCGTTGAAATGTGTTCTTCATTTGTTATTTTAAAGCTTCGGGTTAAAAAAAAACACACAAAAAAAAAAGCAAAAAGAAAAAGCCCTGAGCTCAGATTTGAACCCGGCATGTTCAGGTGGGATGAAATTGTTTTACTCACTGCACTATTGTGGATCCATAAGTGATGTGCAAAATTAACATTTAAGCATGCCTCTTTAAGGGTGATAAATTGATTGTGGTATTCGAAGTGATATCACTGTTTAAATCATATTATTTTGGCGTATCTCGGGCATTTAAGAATTCTTTAAGAGCATTTAAGAATTCTTTAAAGTCTGCGGTAAAGGAGACGTAGCCATGGCTGCAATCACACTGCAACATTTAGCCGTTTTTCTCTAGATCTAGATGTACAAGTTTAGATACACCCGCCGGGAAAGTACAACACTGTCGATTAAATTTCTCTTTTTTGTTCATTCTAGTTAATTGACTATCCACTTAAAAAGATTCATATGCAGTAAACACATCAATGATGTAGTCTGTTTCACTGTATGTGTTCTGTCCAGCATTTGTATTTCTTTCTATTTAATTGCGAACAAGAAAAACGAGGTCACGCCGTCTTCTCACTAGGCATCGCCAACACTACAGCAACTGGGATGCAGTAATATGGTGTTTTCAGACTCCTGAAAATGGCCTCAACCGTTAATGATACGGGAAACATGGCTTAATTCGGGAGACTTAGTACTGTTATTGGTATGACTGTGAAGATTTTTGTTCCTACTATTTCAAGCCAAATTTCGTATTGACGGACAAAGTATTTCCAGAGAAAATGGCAATGTTAAAGTTTACCACGGACACACAGACATACATACAGACACACATACACATACACACACACACACACACACACACAGATAACCGAACACTGGGTTATAACATAGACTCACTTTGTTTACATAAGTGAGTCAATAAAATCAGTTAATCGATAAACCTTGTAATCCAAAGCGCCTTGTAATCAGAAAAATACAGGACTTGCCCTCTGAATGCCAACACTACTGCGCGAATAACCACATTCCTTATTCATTAGAAATTTCTGTGATAAGCTCAGATGACCCCTGCCACAGTCTTGTGATTACCCTTATTCCAGATTTAAAAAAACAAATAATATGTAAGGGGCAGCATATTATAGGCACGCATCAAAATGATGACCTAGAAGTCGAGCATTGTTTAATCAATGACTGTCTTGTCATGAATATGTTTGCTGAGTTGATGTTGAGGTCTTGATATCATCGGAACTGTATACATCATTTACATGTTGCTGAATTGATCACTGCCTTCTTGAATCCACCCTGTCCCTCACCTTATTGTGTGTTTTTGTAATTGTAAGGTGTTGTGAGCTGTTTGTTCTGTTTCTTGAGAAGGTTGCATTTGTTTTTGCTACTACAAATGTCAAAATTGAAAGTTCAGAGGTCAACCTTGATAGGATTCTGAATCGTGACATCATTTCTTCAGATTTTAAATACAGTTTAGCACACAAGGCAAATTTGTAGGAATTCAGGAAAAAAGATTGCCATTATTATAGGCTGTTAAAAGTGTTAGTTATGGTATGTGGATGGGCTTACCTGTGTATACAGAGTGAACATAATGAAAAAGTGTGAACAGAGAGCTGTCTGTATGGATAGGTACTGACAAGAATTTTAAACACTGAAGCAGAGAGATGATGCTTTGTTAAATTCCAAAAATGAGGGTTAAAAGGAATACCCCTTGGAAAAAAATACCAAAAAAAGTGAATCAACCTTTTTGGCTGAACCAAATTTGGGAGGCCTGAATTGTATATTTTATATATATATATTTCTCTCTCTTTTTTTTTTAATTCACGTTTTGTGTTTCTTTTATTTTGCTAAAGGTCTATGCTGACTTTTCAGCTTTGTCTTATTGGAAAAAGTTGATACAGTTGTGTTGTATTTATTGGCAAAATTTTTCAGTTTCATAAATGAATATACTTGTAGCTGCGTTGGTGTTGTCATTACAATCCATACACTAGATATTTATTGGCAGAGTTAATTACAGTCATTTATTAATGAATTTTACTTCTGTCTGTTTCCACCAACCTGTGCATGTATATATTTTTTAAATTCAAGTAGTTGTGTGAATAAAAGAATAAGAACATACAACTTTACTGGTTTGTAATATAAGAATGATTATAATGATTATGATGATTTCACTTAATTTTTTCAATTTTATTATGGTTTCTTGGTTTGAACCATTTGAAAAGGTCTTCCAGTGAAGATGATGGCTGGTAAGTATTTATACCACAGACACTGCAGGTATTTTCTTCTCTTGTTTTTATGTGACAGAGTCAGGGAATGTGATTCCTGTACATGTACATGTTTTTTGTCACAGCATTTCTTGCACTTGTAGGTGTTAAATGGAAATAGCTTAGTACTAATATTACTATTAATAGTTCTACTATCTAGTAGTGATATATGAATTTCTGTTCAAGGTAGTGTCCATTATGCGAGATTTGAATGCTGTAATTATGACACAAAGCCAGCACTTGATTGTTCTTGTCGAGTGTGTGTGGAAGGAGATGTTAAACATTTGAACAGCCCAAATGTGGATTCCATTGTCAGCTGGGCACAAAGCAGGGATGGTAGTATGACGAATGACGATTTCATTTGCTTTTGCTTGTTGCACACTTCTGTCATCAGGCTAGAGACAGATGTGAAGAAGTTGAAAGCAGATTTACAGAGCAGTCGCAACACAGAGCAAGAGTTGAGGCTACAGATCAACAGCTTGCTGGCCAGTGAAAAGTCCTCCCGTTCAGAGCTCTACCAGTTACAGCAGGACAATGAAAATTTACAAAACAAGTGAGTGTTTTTGTCTGAATCTATACTCTACCAGTATATGTGTATGAGGCTGGTAAAATGATTTTTGTCTATGATATAAAAGTAAGTTAGAGCAGGATGACTGGAACGTCTGGGAAAAGGAATGTGATGTAAAATAAAAATTGGCTAAAAGGTCCTCAGGACTAGAACTTGTGATCAGTATGTATAGCACACTTCTTTTTGGGTCAGATGGTTGAGAAATAATGGTTATGTGGAGAATGTGAGGAGGAGTCATTGAAAACAGATCAGTATGGAAAATGTGTATGTTTTAAAGTGTTCTCATTGAAGGACATTTGCCATGGGTATGGCAAACTACAGTTGTCAGAAGTTAAAATCGCCTAATTTTGATGTTAAAAAACAACAAACTTTTAGCTGGGCACATTCAAATTTGTTGATCAATTATTATCATCTGATCATTGGTGTAAATGGTTCTGGGGTAAACTGTCCTTGCAGACTCTAAGCATAACTCATTCATCTATCGACTTATGCCCTATCTACTTTATCCTGTTTTACTAATTATTTTTACTATCTTTTGTGTTTTTTTTCAAACAGATTGTTGTTTCTTTGGTTACGATTGTACATGGTGTGACTTTTTCTTCTTCTTTTCTTTCTCTGTTACATATTAGATTGTCTACATGTAAAAAACAAACAAACACCAAAGTTGATTATTAGAAAATAAAGTTTGTTGATCAAACAGGAATATATAAGCTTTCTGTTTAAGATAACTAGATAATTACTCACCTGTGAAGTCCTGGAAATATGGTGGAGGGGGAATACCATGGAACATCTTGATCGAGACCACACTGACATTGCGAGAACATTTGTTCCAGACTTCATAACCTGGTTACGGGTCGGCAGCAGGACAAAGTAGCATTGACATCATTAGAGCGGAAGCTGACAGAAGAGAAACGTGCCAAGGCTGCTGTGGAGCAGCAGTTGCAGGCAGAACGTAAGAGCAGGAAAGCTGAAGAGGTGGCAGCAGCCAGGGCAGTGGCATTAGCAGCAGCCACACGGTGAGTCTGGACTGCCCTTTCCAGATGTTTATTAGGCTGTTTCGCTTTTGGGAAATTTTGGTTTAGCATCTGGTCAGAATGTTGCATTGTTTTGTTGAACACCTTTGAAAGAGTCGATGATTGAGAATTTGTAATGTGCATGTCCATGTTCACACCAATAGGTATGCTGTATTTTGGGGAAAATGAAATGCACGGAAGCAACACTCTCATATGCATGCATACCTTTGGTTATTGCAGCCTGGGGGAAGGGAATGTGTCTTCATCATTGAACCCCTTGTTTTGTTTTTTATGTTGCTGCCCATCACATTGGTATCATTTCTTTGTTGTTGTTTTTTTTGGGGGGAGGGTCAATGAAGGGTTTCCTCGTTAACAGAAGATGAAAAGTTATTTTTCCCCTTACATCAGAGATCAGTATAATCATGCCGCAGATTTGCAATCTTTGCATGATAAATTATGTTTATAATACAAGTTATGTTTAGGATCCCAGAGATCTTCTGTGGTTTTTGTGGGTTTTTTTCCCTTGTTGATATAGTTATTTTCTTTGATGTATACATATAGTACAGCAGAACATGACATCACAATATAGGACGCATGAATATGAGTGACCCTCAGTTGGGACTCTGGGTTCCCTAGAATTGTGGTAAAAGAGTCCATTTGTATTTGTATTTCTTTTCATCACAACAGATTTCTCTGTGAAATTCGGGCTGCTCTCCCCAGGGAGAATACGTCGCTGCACTATAGCACCACCCATTTTTGACTCACTTGTGTAAACAAAGTGAGTCTATGTTTTAACCCGGTGTTCGGTTGTCTGTGTGTGTGTGTGTCTGTGTGTCCGTGGTAAACTTTAACAGTGACATTTTCTCTGCAAATACTTTGTCACTTGACACCAAATTTGGCATAAAAATAGGAAAAATTCAGTTCTTTCCAGTCATCTTTAACAATATTGCACCTCTGGGATGGGCACAAAAAAAGAAATATGAAGCCTAATTATATGCAAACTGCATTTACTGTTATATTTATATTTTTTGTATTCTCTAAACTTGGCACTTTGATCTGATATTCTGACCCAACAACAAGAGCAGTCATTATTATCTTTTTTTGTTCAAACAGGAACTTCTTTTGCTAAGCATGGAAGTTTTATTTATTTTGCAAACGTTTTTGGTGCAGATAGTAAAAAAGGGAAATTACTCTGTAATTAATGCTAGGGGACTTAATTCGCTTTAAACTAATCTTTCTCATCTTAAACATTACATTTTGAAATTATACACAATACATAAAAAGCTTGGGTTTTTTTTTCAGTGTATCACAAGTGAGTCTTGAAGGCCTTGCCTCTCTTCTTATACATTTTTTCGTGCGTGCAGTTTTATTCGTGTTTTTCCTATCGAAGTGGATTTTTCTACAGAATTTTGCCAGGAACAACCCTCTTGTTGCCATGAGTTCTTTTACGTGCGCTAAGTGCATGCTGTACACGTGATGTCAGTTTAATGTCATCCAAATGACTAGCGTCCAGACCACCACTCAGTGTCTAGTGGAGGGGGAGAAAATATTGGCGGTAGAGCTGTGATTCGAACCAGCGTGCTCAGATTCTCTCGCTTCCTAGGTGGATGCATTACCTCTAGGCCATCTCTCTACATAGGACCCCCCAAGATTTTTAACTTATCAAACGTGCAGTAGCATAGGGCTATTTTTCATTGAGTTTATGACAGCTGTACACTCCTGTTTGTGTGGTCTCACAGGATGGAGTGTACAGACAGCTGTAAGTCCAGAAGGAGAGAGCTAGAGAATGATGCCAAGCAGCTGCGCCGTGATCTCAAGATGCGGGAAGAACAGTTTCGACTGTTAGATCGAGAAGCACAGGTAAAGAGAACTCTTTATTTTCCTGCTTTTCAAGTCCAAGGTTTGGATTTTAAAAAAAAATTTATGATTTTTTCTGGCACTGAATGGGTTAATGTTGTCAGATATTTCAGCTCACTTATATGCATTGATGGTGTGGGGTTTTTTAATGCTCAGTAAACACATGCTTAAAAAGAAACGCATTCTGTTTTAATATATGAAATAATTGCTTTCTTTTGCTTGTTTTGCACCGTTATTCCAGACACAGTTTGATACAAACCGCCAACTTCCAAA
This sequence comes from Babylonia areolata, assembly GCF_041734735.1. Classification (NCBI taxonomy): domain Eukaryota; kingdom Metazoa; phylum Mollusca; class Gastropoda; order Neogastropoda; family Buccinidae; genus Babylonia; species Babylonia areolata. The sequence continues at coordinate 42,796,175 of NC_134881.1, read as the reverse complement.
GCAATGTTTTGCGAATTTAACGGTGGCCAGAATGCTCGGTTCCATAATTCAGATGATGAACTGAGCATTGCGCATGAGTTCTGGTATTTCATTCCAGAACAAATTAAAGTAAATTATTTGAAAAGAAATTTGTTTTTAAACCATTTGATTCAAAACCATTTGAATAAAGACATTGATTTTATCACACATGATGCCTGTTCTGTTTTGAGCAATGTTTTATTATAATATAAATGACACTTTGTTATGTGTGGGTGTGTGTTTGTGTGTTGTACATGTGTGTTTGTGTTGTGTGTGTGTGTGCATGCGTGCATGTGTGTATGGTGTGTGTGTGTGTTTGAGTATGTTGTGTGTGTTATTTATGTTATGTGTGCGTGTGTGTCTGTGTGTGTGTGTGTGTGTCTGTGTGTGTGTGTGTGTTGTGCATCTTTACGCGTATGTTATGTGTGTTGTGTGTGTGTGTGCGCACATATGTTGTGTATGTGTGTGTGTGTTGTGTGTGTGCAGTCCTTGCGTCAGTACAAAGATACGCAGAAGGAGGCGGAGGTGTTGCTGAAGGCCCTGTCAGACATGCAGGACAAGAACCAGGAGCTGGAGAACAGCCTGTCCCAGGAGACTCGCTTCAAGCAGGACCTCTTCTCCGCCCTTGGGGAGGAGCGACAGATCATCAAAGTCCTTCAAAGTCAGTGCCACCCACAGAACGTCACTTTTGTTTCTGTTTTTTGGGGTGTTTTTTTTTCCCCTCAGTTGCTTGGTTGGTTGCTTAACTGAAAGAGCTATAGATCATCTAAATCCTTTAAAGATAGTGCCAGAACAGTCACTTATCTTTTTTCTTTTCTTTTTTCTTTCTCTCTTGGTTGGTTGGTAGGTTTACTGGTAGAGACGATATAGTTTGACCCGTATCTGGCCTTGGAACTGGACAAATTCATTGTTTTCTGCTTGGGAGAGCAACAAAAGTCAGTGCTGCAACATGTCACTTCATCCGTTTTATTTTAATTTTTTTCTTCTGTTGCTTGGTTGGTTGGTTGACAGACTGGTAAAGACGGTACGATTTGACTTGTGTCTGGCCTTGGAACTTGACAAATCATCAGAGTCCAAAGTCAGTGCCACAACATGTCTCTTCTTCTTCTTTTTTTTTTCTTTTCTGTTGCTCAGTTCGCTGGTTGACTGGTAAAGTTGTTTCAGTTTGACTCTTGTCTAGCCTTGGAACCCGACAGATTGATAGGTTTTTGGTTGGTTTAAACAGAGATCGTATGCTTCATTCAACTGTGTGCAGCCTGATGACAGATTGGTAAAGAATCTGAGTGGATCAGGTGTCAATGATGAGGGGCATTTAATTTTGATAGTCATGTCTTGAAAAAGAAATAGGAAAGAAAATGCATTAATGATAGTGATTGGAGAACAGTATCTGCCTCTGATGAAATGTTATACTTTTACATCAGACAAGAACAGTAACTGTGGAAAACCAAGTGAAAGTAAATGTATTCCAGGTGAATGAATCTGTTAGTGGTATACACAGTGTTTTGAGACTTGATGTTAGTGGTAGTCGGTTGGTAGCGTTTAAAATATTGACTGGCTTGTAAACACCAGTGTGTAATGATGCAGTTTTGTGGTGTAAAACAGTGGACAATGTACAGTTTGAAGTGTGTAATGCCAGTGCATTTTTGTGGGTCTGCTTGCAGCCACAATCCTGGAGAAGGATGCAGAGATCACAGAGCTCAAGTCCAAGATCGCGGAAGTGATGGCCCTGATCCCCAGCACCACTTCCTCCTACCAATCCCTCAGCTCGGACCGCAACTCCTCCCCACTCTTCTCGGCGGCCAAGTTTTGCCAGGAGGATCTGGTGGTGGCCTCAGACCTCAACCCCAATGCCTCCGACTACACCCCCAAAACTGCCATTTAGACTGCTCCTCTTCATCTCTCTCTGCATCTCTCCGTGCGTTTCTCTCTCTCCACCCGTGCGTTCTGGCCTCCTCCTGCTCCTCCCCTTCTCCATGACAGCTGCAGCTCCTTCACAAGATAACCAGTGCCCCGGTAAAGGTCTTCAGTCGACAGAACAGCAAACCTTTTGTCCTCTGGAAGTTTTTTTCAACCTCTGAAATTTCTGACAACAAACACTTGTGTGCTGCTGTGTTGTGCTGGTCTGAAAACAGGAAACAGCTTGAAAGGATGTAGCACATGGACGGCTTTAATCTTCACACGCATGGACAACACACAAGTGCCGTCTTGTTTATCGATGACGGTTCCAGGTAATAAGGGAAACGAAAACATGTTTTTCAAAAGGTGGTTCTGATTTCAGGGAGAATATGCCTTTATGTTTTGTTCGTGTGTGAAGTGGAGAAATGCTTGCCAAAGATGATAACCTGACTTTCTGGCCGTTAAGTTAAATGGCATCAAATAATTACTATATTAATTAGAATATTTCCTCTTTCCCCCGTTTACTTGAATTTATCATGTGGTTGGAATGGGATGAGGTTGGATTGGTTCTTCTGTGTGGATATCACAGACATTCACAAAAATTCAGTAAACATGGAGATTTTAGATTTCTTAATTCATTACTTGGTTAACGTTGATTTTGGGACAGGGAGAATATGCTGATTTTGCATACAAGTACGTATCTTTTTAATTTACTGCACAAAAATTCTTAAATAAATGGGGAGACTCCCATTAAATGTAAGATTTCTGTTATCTTCGAACAGGTGATATTTTTTCAAAACAGAGGTTTACTGATCGAACTGTATTTATCCTTTTTTTTTTCTTTTTTTCTCTCCAGTAACAGAATTTAACCTCTATTATCATATTTTTCAGAAACAAAATTTAACCACAGGTGGATATACTGTTTATTTTATTTTATTTTTTTTCCTTTATTTCTCCTCAGTTCTGTCAAAGGGAAAAAGAATTGAATCTTCAAGTATGTTTGGCTGGATGTGTGCATTGTCATGTTTTCACATGTGTAATGCTTTTATTCATTTTTGTTTAATGCGTGTTTTGGCTTTTTAAGAACGTTTTGGACTTACGACTCAGTTAATTGGATATGAAAACTGGTATTAAATACCACAGACCTGTGAGGAAAGAAGAAAATAAAACAGAATGAAAAAGTGTGTATACGTACATGCACGCTTACATGTGTGCACACAACCACACATTTGGCACAGTAAACAGTTCCCTTTCCATTAGATTACTATCCATTGTGATGATGTTTCTCATCCCCTGGTTCTGCATGCAATCTTCCTTGGTTGCTAGTAAATTATTAGTACCACTATTGAAGTATAATTCTGGGGCCAGTGAGTAGCTTGGGAATTTAGGGTGTGAATATGGAGTATAATTCTCAGATAGTTTGTCTCATGCTGGGATTCTCTTGCAGTAGGTTCTGCAGAATGTTATTTTTTCTTGTCTTGATTATTTCTTGCAGTGAGATAGCCTGTTGGTTGTTATTCCCCTCAAAATTAAAGATACTTTCCTTTTCACTGTTATTTAGCTTCAGCCTTGCGTGAAATCAGAACTTGTTAATTGTGGAGTCAATGAGTTAATTTGCTGTAATTTAGTTTTTATTTCTTTGTTCTTCCATGCATGGCCATAGAGATGTGACTTAAACTCTAATTTTTCAAACGTCCAAATTTCAAGGTACCCTCAGAATGTAAATGTCATTGGGGATAAGAGATGTAATGTAATTTTTTTTTTTTTTTTTTCTTCCAGATTCGTGATTGCCCCAGAATTTTTACTTCTGCATTTAAGAGGCAGTGGGTTGGAATTTTTTGTTGAATCGTATAAAGACAATCATTTAAAAAAAAAAAAAAAAGGAATAAAAAAAAATTAGACATAATTTTTCATCTAAATAGCAGTTTTCAGTAACTGGAAACAACACTGTCAGTCACAGGTATGTACAAAAAAAACCCAAAAAACCCACCTATCTTTTAACCATATTGTTTAATTAATTATGTTTGGATTTTTTTCTCTTACTTTTTCCCCCTTTTTTTTTTTTTGTAGTGTATGTAAAGTAGGTGGTCACTAGTTCAAAGATGGTGAAAGTCTTGTGATTTTCACACAAACCTGGTTTGGTATATAATATAGCAGCGCTGGTTGTCTTAAACTTGATCCATGCACATCTACATGAGCCATGGAAACTTTGCACAGGGTAATGTAATACAAACACTGCTGCTCATCATCTGAATTGTACTGCATTGTTGGTGCAGTCAGTTTGGGTCATTGGAAGATTCTGCATTTCATCAGCATCATCCATCTGTTGCTGTACACTGTCGTTCTGTCTTCATTAGCGATTAGTCCCTTGATCATTTCTTGTTTTCCGTATTCATTTTCACATGAAGAATCAGTCCCAGAAATGTGAGCCATGAATGGTTCATCTTTGCCATCTTCCCTGTCAGTCCCAGACCTTGTTGCGCCTTGAAATGATGCCGGGTGCTGGAATGATGTTCGGGACACCCTGTAACTGCTGGAGATTGTCATTCACTTTCCCACAGTTGGTCAGCATTATGTGTGTGTATGTGCACACGTGCATCTGAATGTGCTCATGTATATGTGAAGAGAATTGTGGTGTGTGTGTTGTGGGAAGGTGGGGGTAGGGATATGACAGGTTTTGTTATCTCAAAATAGGGTTATCCACTGCCTGTTTGTTTTTATCATTATTTGTGTATCATTTCACAAGTTCATTTGTCTTTTTTGTATCTGTCTGCTTGCCTCAGAAGGGACAGTCTAGGACGTAGTGATGTGACTGGATCACTCAGATGATATTTTAGACATGTCTGAATTGAACATTTGAACCTCCATTTAAAAACAGCAACAGTTCCCTTTGTGTTTTTCTTCAAGGCCTTGTTTTAGTGCGAAAACAGCTTAATCAGACTATGATTCCACACTCTGAGAAGCCTAGTTACATTCAGTTTGGTTTTCTTGATGGTGTACTGACTTGTTTGGCTGAATCAGTATGTCTCGTGTGATACCAGGAGTGGTTACTTTGGCTTTTATTCATAAAACTGTTCAGCTTATGTTGCATAATTTTCTTTTGGGAAATTTATTGACATTCAAAAAAGAATGAAATGTACAGTATATGAAAATGGAAATAATGCAGGTCAGCAGTTAAAATCACTTCTTTCTTTTTGTGAGAAGTGCATGTGCATAAAATCCACTTCTGTTCATCTCTTGTTCTTACAAATATATACTGTTTTAAACAGTTTGTGATCTTCTCCTGCACTTCAACCATGCGTATATCATGATATACACTATATCCATGGAATAACATATTGTTGCAAATTCCTGTTCACTGGAAAATAGATTTTGGTGACTGCAAATAGTTTTCCAACTGGTTGTTGCTTTTTGTTTGTTTTTTTTGTTTTTTCCCCTCCAGAAATTGGTTTGAATGTTACTTTCTTGTACGAGAAACAGATCTGCAGATAATTTTCTTCATTCAAATAACAGATATTAAACACTTTATCAGATGACACTGTTATCTAAAAATAATCATGCCAAGAGGTGTAGAAAGACAGTTGATGAAAGCAGTTTTTCAACTACATATCAGTTTGGGAAAGTGATATTTATTTTGCAGTTTTAGGTTGCCACAAAAATGTAAATGTGTAGATAGCGAAGACTTCAAGGTATATTGAGCACTTGAAGAAGTTAGGTATACAGCAGACTTGTATATTTCTTCTTTTTTTTAAAATTTTTTTTCTTTTTTTATTATAAATAACATAGATGGTACCCATGGTCTCTGTTCCCTTTATCCATGACAAATCTGATCTGTGTGTGCTCAAAGATGGGGTTCTTTCTGTGTTATATAGTTTTGAATCACTCACTCTAAAAACCACACTGATGCTTTTGGTTTTGTTGATGTTGTCTGTGAGTCGGAGATAATTTTATGATTTTTGTTGTTGTTGTTGATTTTTGGTCACTATCTTGTTACTGTACATTTACTAGTTTTCAATTATGATAGTTGATCATTCACCGGGCATATTTGTTCCTGTTTTTTTTTTTTTTCTTTTCTTTCTTTTTGTTTTTTTTGTTGTTTCGTTATATATTGGTGGGTTTTCTTTTGTCCCTCCCTCATTTCATTGAGATTTAAGGGGTTTTTTGTTTGTTTTTTCCCCAAGGCTTTTGTTGTTTAACAATATGTTATGTTATAGTTCTGTTGGGTTCTCTTTTCCTTTCAGCTTTTGTTGTCCATTATCTGTTCAGATTTGTAATCTGCAAGGAACTCTTGATCAAAACTGTAAAGTTTGTTGAATATTGTGACATGAATGTTGAATATTTGAAATTTAAATAACAAAGTACTCTTTTTGACTGCTTTTATTTATTTTCTCTCCAAGGAAATGATGAAGATGTTATTAAAAAGAGAATGCAGAATTTGTTTCCCACGAACAATATTTTTACTTCTTTTTTTATTTATTCATTTTTTTATTTTCTTTGAATTTTAAATATTTTGTAATTATTCTGAACACAAGAGAGAATCTGTCAAACTGCAGATCTGTTTCCATAAGTGCTAAAGGAGTGCATGTAGGTGCATATCATTCCACTGAGACTGAAACATTGTGTTGACTTAATTTTCATCTTTATTTGTTAATTGTCAGGTTATCTGCGTACTGTTCGGTTCTTTCTGACAGATAAGCTCATTGCAATTGCCTCACCCATACAATCAAATTATGTGAATATATATGGCCTTGGTACTTTTCAAACTCTGGTTTTAAACTTTGGGCAAAGACCTTGTTGAACCCAATCAGTTGTCCATTGCTGGACCAGTCTGTCGGTTTTCTTTGAAGGGTGGAGCTGGTTATGTTGTTGTTGTTGCTTTTGTCATGGAGTGCACAAACTTAAGCGATGATATTTTCCATGGGGAAGAAAAGGTCCTCTGTTGTTATTGCTGTTAGCTTGTGTTTGCTTTCAGTTGTTTTCTGCCTTTATTCATCAGAGTCACTGGTGTTATGAGAAGTAATATTGTCAGTCGTTAATTTTGTTGTGTTTTCCGTGCAGTCGTTGTTCAACGAACCGAGTTAGCTGTGTGCTTGACATTGGCAGTGTGGAATGCAGTTATAATGCATCTAGTGAATTTGCTTCAGTGTTTTGTCACTGTCTGTGTCAGGCCTACTGTTGGTGTCAGATACTCTGTGTCAGGTTTTTTTCTTTTCCTCTCTCTCGCTTTTTTCCCAGTCTGTTTGTTTATATATATATATATTTTTAGCAGGTTTCAGATTTAAACTATTGTGGATCTTTTTAATTCTGGAGAAGAGAAACAGCCCCAGAATGATTCACTGTTGTACTGATGGCATTGCCAGGCTGCAGATTGCCACATAGATGTGTGTACTGTGTGCATATCAGTTGTGTATATATGCATGGAACCTGTACACACGATAGATGCAGACACTGTTCTTCATCCCAGTCTAACTTCTCTTTGTTTATCTCCCTCCCCAATTCCCAGTTTCTTTCTTTTTTCAGCCTGTCTCCCCACTTTTTACTCTCTTTCCCTGCTTCACCCTTCCTGTATTCTCTCATTCTGGACGTAACTTCCTTTGTCACAGTTTGTGCTGGCATGCACATTTACACACACACACACACACACAGAGAAAATGAACATGCATAGCATTGAAGATCCACAGTCTGCTACACACATGTTCACTTCAGCCGCTGTGCAGATGACATGGAACTCCAGGCAGCTTTGTGTGACCTCATCTCTCCAGTTTGTCTTTGTGTTCATGAACAGATTGCACACAGTTGTGTGTATTCCCATCGCCCACTTCAACACTTTTTGTGTTTCTTTTCTTTTCTTTTTTTTTCATGGGGGAAAACAGCAGCTAGTTATCATTATTATTGGCATGATTTCTTCAGTTGTTTTTTTCTCCTAACTTTGACATCAGGAATGATACTAACATCCAGTGATGACCTGCACAAACCATTACCCTGATGAATATTGTTCATAGTTGCTGTCCCTTTAATGATTGAAAGGGAACAATGATTACAGGCAAGCTGTATGGGATTGTTTGTGGGTGAGGTGACCCATACTAAAGTGAACACTAATAATACTCTGTCTCAGCTGCTGTTCAATTGTATCACTGCAGTACTGAACATGAATTGTTACGGTATGTATAAGCTGCCACTTTTTCGTGACACAAAACAGTAAAATAAAATACAGGCCCAGGTTTCTGGTGCTTTCAAGTCAGTAAAGTATTGTGTTTTTTGTTTGCTTTTTTCTGTGTGTTTGGACCATGTAATGTTAGATGAGTTGTGTATGAAAGTGATGTGAGTGCGTGTTTTATCCACACTGCGTTTTATGTGGGTGAAAAGTTACAGGGAAATGGGGTGTGGTTATTATTCTTTCATGTTTCTTTGTGTTTGAAGGCTGCAACTCTTATGTTCACTCATCAACAATGGGCTTTAATGTTTTTTGGGGGGTATGGGGGGGTAGGTTTGGGGTTTTTTGTGTGTGTGTGTGGTTTTTTTTTTTTACTGTCCTTTAACTGTACCATTTTGACAGCTGTACTCCTGTTTCAAGGATGCACATGCTTGGTATGTTCATGTTTCCATAACCTTTTGAACACTGGTACAGATTATAGGAACTTAATTGTGTGCATATTTGATAATCTGTTGTGGATGCAGCAAAATGGATCAAGGTACTGCTCAGTTGTTGATGTACATCTCATCTATGTTGACCTGACACATCAGAAAAAGTAATCTGCACCTTCAACTTACCATGTGCCACAACTGGGATTTAAACCCAGGATCCTCTGACACACTTCAACGAGTGGATACTGTCATCCTTGCGTGTTAAAGACATTGCATAATGGATTAAATATAGGTCAGGACATCACTGCTCTTTCTCTGGTCTACAGTTGAGTGCACTACATTGCTATGAAAGAAAAGAGATGCAGAGGTTAATAATAATATTTATATAGCGCTGAATCTTGTGCAGAGACAAATCAAAGCGCTTTCACACCAGTCATTCACATGCATGCATAACTCTAAAACTGGAGAAACTGAAGACAAGGAAGAGGCAGGGAAGGGAGGCTATCTTGGGAAGAGGTGGGTTTTAAAGCCAGACTTGAAAGAGCTGAGTGCGGAGGCTGAAAACAAAGAAGAAAATCCCACTTCTTGAAGTTTGAATCTGTACACACACATCACAGCCATGGTGAAACACATAATAATTTATTATCTTGACAAGTGTCAGACTAAGATCTCTTATCTGAATAAACCAAAACTTTTTTCTTTTTTTTTCCCCGAGTGGTGATCTAGCTTTGGCCAGATGTCAGCTCCTGGAAGATACTTTTTTTTCAGAAGTCTGGCTTGTGTCTTCTAAACAGTAACAATTCACATTAATAGAAATAAAATTATATTCCCAGGCCACGATGATTTAGCTGTCAATATCATCCATGAAGGTGTAGTAGTTGAATGCTCACTCACCGAGCAAGTGATTTCCATTTCTCTCGTTGAGTTGGCATCCGAAAGAGTGATTGCCATTTCTCTCGTGGAGTCAGCATCAGAAACTAAGGTTGTCATCAGCATTGTGATCAAGGATGTTTCCAAGTGCAGAAATATTCCTGAAACAGCCATGCAAAAAGCTGTTCCGAATGATTTGGGGGACGTCTTTCATCGTATACGGAGGCAGCACATCCAAACGAAATGTGTGGGCACAATGTGAAGAAGTCAGGACTATGAAATGAGATTCTCTGCGAGTTTTTGTTGCTGGTGTTTTAATTGAGCCATAAAACTAAACGCAGAAATTTACAATTTCATGATCCAGTAGAAAACCTAACCAAAATACATGATGCCAATTAAATCTCTCATTCCCAAAATTAGCATACAATCTTCAACTTCCCAAAACATCTTGGTTTATACTCAGGAAATTTCTAAATAGAAGATGACTCAATGCTTGTATTATAAACCACAGCAAGGAAAACATAACACACACACACACTATATATATATATATATATATATATATATATATATATATATTCAATAGAGAGATAACATCTTTAAAATAAAATTGTTCTGAAATAAACTAATAAAACTGAACCAAACCTAAAAAGTGTATTTTTGTTTTATTTTTTTTAAAAACAACAAAGAAACCCAACAACAACAAACAGCACCCTTTAAAAAGGAAGAAGGATAATGGGAAGGCTACTGTACATTTTCACCTTACATTTCGGAACTTAACACTTTACAACCAGATTCAGGGGAAATGACTGTATGCAATATAGGCCTGTAGTGAGTGTTTATTCTGTCGGTCATGTATGCCTATTTGAACGTAACTTTTTGCTTTCAACATATGTGATCTGTATTATGTAGGGTATTATATTTCTCGCAAACCACACTATCACATTACAATTGACGGATGCGTCTTCACGGAGGCCGATTTAAACACACACACACACACACGCGCGCGCGCGCACGCGCGCACATAGAGCAAACATACAAAGTACAGCAAACAAACTAAACAAAAAATCGCGGGCGGAAATGAAATTCCAATCACCCCTTTTTGATTTTGATTGATAACACGACTTGAGACGTGATTGGTTCAAACCAGTGTTTTCATCGTGGCCGCAGAACGTTACACTGACGGACTGTCATCATACTGTGGACAGGTAAAGATCAGACAACACACATCCATAAAGCGTAAACTCGTTACTGCAGTTGACACCTAGGGTCAATGAAGTGTGGCTTCTCCCACCTCTCAAGTCACGAGCCAGTGGCAGACCACGTGTGTGGGGGGAAACGGGAAAAGAAAAGAAAAGAACAAAAAAAAGAAAAAGAACTGGTGGAAAACACCACAACACACCATCAGGTCTTGTTTCAGTGGCACTTTTTTTTCGTTTACCTGTAAGCTAGCTGATAGGTAGCACAGGCAGCAATGATTTGGAATGATGCTCTTTTGCCTTGCCTACAGTAACAGTACATGTTTTTTTAACTCATATTTCTCTTTCTTTTTTCCACAATCTTTTCTGTAATGTCTTCAACAATACGGCGACAGTCCCCTGTGGCGAGCCATGAATAGGTGGGAGGGACCGTGTTTGACGGAACAGCGGTGGCTTGACGGAAGAGTTTTATCGCGCGTGGGGTCGCGCTCCCATTTCACGACAGTTTTATGAAGTGTCGTCTGCTGCACACACCGTGTTGTTGAGGGGAGGAGTTGAAAAGTTTTGATCCATGGCCACGGTACCAGCCTTGATAACTGTACGTCAGTTCGTCTTCCCTTCTGTGGTAGACTTCACAGTGAAGTTGTGAACTTGTCACAAACTTGTCATGTGATAAAATCAAACTTTTTTCCAGATCTGAAACCATGCCTTTTGCTCCGAGAACGATCGAACCAATCTACCTGGGCAGACGACCGTTACGGGAGGAGGAAAAGGGGGAAGAGATTGTGCAGGTAGCCCTCACACAAAACGCTGTTTTGGGGGCTTTGGTGCAGTTGGCCAGTTTGGTTCGACATGCTGATGATGTGTTCTGTGACCTGGCCGAAGAGTGCCAGAAAGTGTTTGAAGAGACGGAGAGGATTATCCATCGTGTCAAAAGGATTAAAGAGAACGTGGGGCGTCTCGATTCCAAGGCGGTTTCGATACGTAAGTTGCTAACTTTTATTACTTTAACAGTTTTGTTCCTTTTTTGTTTTTGTTTTTTGAGTCAGCATAACAAAGCATATCTTTCAGTGGCAAGTAAGTGCACAGAAGAAAAAAATCAGTGAAATACACACACACTGGCACACACATACACACAAACAAACAAACACACACACACACAAACACACACTGACACATACACACACACACACACACAGCATGCACGCACGCACGCACACAAACAACTTGACACACGGCACATACTGACACACACACGCACACGCACGCACACACACACACACACACACACACACACACACACACACACACACAGAGATTTTGTTTCGGTTGTTTTTTGGTCAGTCTTGTTTGTGAAATTTAAAGTTGTGCTCGGTGTATTTTCGAACAGGGCCCTCTCTCTCCCTCTCTCTGTCGTCAGTGGTTGAGTGTGTGTGTGTGTGTGTGTGTGTGTGTGTGTGTGTGTGTTGTTTGTTTGTGTCAGTGAGCCGTTTGTGTGTGTCAGTGTGTGTGTGTGTGTGTGTGTGTGTGTGTGAGTATTTGTGTGTGTGTGTGTGTGCACCAGTGCGTGCGTGCGTGTGCGTGTGTGTGTGTGTGCCGGTGTGCAGTGAGTGCCGGTGCGTGTGTGTTGTTTGTTCTGTTTGTGTGTGTGAGAGAGAGAGGGAGGGAGACGGAGAGAGAGAGAGAGAGAGAAAGAGAGAGAGAGACTGTGTGTGTGTGTGTGTGTGTGTGTGTGTGTGTGTGTGACAGCCGCATATATATATATATATATATGAATGTGTGTGCCCAGTGCCTCTGTGTGTGTGTGTGTGCGTGTGTCACTGTTCCCGTGTGTGCGTTTGTGCCACACACACACACACACACCCAGAGACTGAGAGAGACTGGAGGGTGGGCGGGGGGTGGGGTGGAGGATCGGAGGGGGGGGGGGGCAGAGAGAGAGAGAGAGAGAGAGAGAGAGAGAGAGAGAGATCTTCTACATGTGACTTATTCTTTAACCCAGAAGAAGAGTTCAGGGGGAAAACGGTAGCTAGGTATCTGTTCGTGCCCGGTACCATAATTCCATTGTGCTGCAAATTATACTGGCTGATTCAAAATACTGTATCCACACACACACACACACACACCGGCCACGCACGCACACACACATCGTGGCACACACACACTGGCAGGCACTAGGCACGCAGTCACGCACGCTTTACACTAATTCAAACTAGTCTTCAGTCGTGCTATATCACGAAAACGTGAACCGAACTTGCAGCAGTGGTGGCGGAAATGATTCGAAAAACCTTCTGCGAAAAAATCTGAAAAGGCCCTGTTCGGGTCACAACGACTCACACGTACCATGGCACACAACAAAACGGGACCTTCTCTCACTCACCACGCCTAACTGTATGCGTATGGGAGGACTGAAAGGGGAAGAGGACAATACAATGGGTGGAGTTCAAGTGGGTAGTGGGTGGTAGGTGGGGTGTATGGGGTAAAGGGTGTGGGTGGGGGCGCGGGAGGATGTGCCGGGGGAGGCGGAGGGAGGCCTGGGAAACCCGTTCCGAATAAAAGAAGTCAGAGTTTTTTGTCACCTTCAACTTGTGACGACTTGAGTGAGTGTACGGATCCGACACGGCGTGTGTGTTGGTCCTAGGACTTATCGACCAGAAGGAACTTGAAGAGAGTTGTGTAAGTCGGGTTGAAGGACCGTTTCCGCCGAATGAGAAAACAGATGAGGAGACAAAATAAAGAGAAGAGAAGAGAGGCGAGGAAGGAGAGAGAACGGTGACTGCCGTGAGAGAGAGAGAGAGAGAGAGAGACTCGGAGTGTCCGGAAACACTTCAAAATGTATCAGAGAGAACTCATCAGTGGCGCCGTTTCAAGTGTTTCCAAACACTATGTTATCTTTCAGAACTCTGTTTCTCTCGCATTCTCTCTCTCTCTCTGTTTCGCAGTCTTTATCTCTCTCGCAGCCTCTCTCTTTCTCAGTCTCTCTCTATCTCTGTCTCTGTCTCTCTCTCACAGTCTCTCTCCAGGCTCACATTGTCAGTCTCCGCAATTTATCCACCACCGACCATCTCTTTCTCCTCAGTGCTGTCCGGCCCAGTCTTTTCAGTCTCTCTCTCCAGGCTCACATTGTCTCAGTTTATCCCCCACCATCTCTTTCCGAGTCTCCTGCTGTCCCATCTTTTCTGTTTCAAAAACAGGCAGAAAGAGGAAACTGAAGGGAGGTAGAAGCCTGAGAGAACTTCTATTCTATTGATTTTACTGAGGTATATGTACGAGTGATGTATTCTTTGTGAAAGTGGAGGGGTGGCATAATGCTCTAAATGAGTTGGATTCGTGCAAAATGTTTTAAAAACTAATGCTGCACCGTGTTAATATAACTGATTTAAAACAAAACAACAAACAACGTGAACAAACTCTCCAACGTTTCCAATCCGGTCCCCGTCAACGACGTAAGACGTCTGGTGTGCATTCACAGCCCTCCTTTTAAATCTTTTCGCGCCCACCCATATTTTTAGCCGTGTGCTGCGCCTCGTATCTATGCACCGCCTTAGGGGTTTGGAAAGAAAGAAAAGAATGGACTGGAGGGCTGTCTGTGCGCCTTTTTGTGCGTTGTATATTTCCGGTGGTCGCCGGCGGTTTCAGACAAACAATGAAACAAAATTTTTTTTATTTCTCATGAAAGTCGTAAATGAAAGGTTTATGTGTGTGTGAATTCGAGACAAGCTGGTCTGTGTGATATCTTCGCCTCAATAACAAATAAATCATTAAAAAAATAGATAAATAAATCAGCACCACGAACATCACAAACAGCAACAGCACAACATCAACTTAACAAACTGAATAAAAGCGCAAAACTTCCCCATTTCATTTTATGATATTTGACACAAGGATGTATTCAAAACCCGCTGATAATAAACCATGCAGCAACCACTTGAATCAGTCAACAAACAACCCCGGGAACCAACCCATAAATGCACAACAAAGTCTTCAACTCCAAATCTCTGTTTACATCCAAATTGTTACTGGCTTCTTAAACTTTGGACGTCATTTCTGAGTGAATTTAATCTCTCCTTGTCAGTTGATTATGTATGCGGTTTTGAACAACTAAGTATTGTGCACACACAGTACATAAGATGACAGCAAACTGAACGGGCCAGTACGTCCGTCTAAAAACACATGTGAAAACACGTTAAAAGAAAATAAAGAAACCAAAAGACCATCGTTATTCAGACGGTGAACTGTTCATCAATATTCCACTTAAATGTATTATGTTTTCAAATGTGAATTCGACTGGATAGGGCGACAGCCTACAAGCGCCGCACAAAGTTTCGTCAGTGTTCTTTGAGTTTTCCTTGTGTAAGATTTAGACCCATAAAGGACAGCACCTTTTTTCCATGACTGTCTGTCATGTCGAGTCACGTTGCTCCGCTGTTAAGTTTGAATACAAATCAGGTTTCTCAGTCCATTCCAACACTGTCTGGAAAGCGATGTAACGTGCATGGCCTGACAGCGATATTTGGAAACATCCACTTACAAAGTACAATACGCGCTGGAATCTGATCTTTATGCATATATCATAAACATTTGGGTTTGTTTGTTGTTAAGCTGCAAGCCTACGTACCAATTTTCTATGCTTTTTCCTCCCTCCCTCCTTCCGTAGCCCTCTCCTTCCCCCTCAAGTCTCTCTTCCGGCCCGGTTCCTTTCTATCTTACCAACGTTAGCGTGTAAGCCTGTCGACTGATAGCCTGGTGGTTGTTATTATCTATATGGGTTGATTTAGTACATAGTGAACTCGTGCGTTTTGTTTACAATTCGATATGTATTTAACAGTATCTGTAAACCCACGGGTCAGTTAAACACCGATGTCGTAACATCAGATCCAAGCCTGCTGTTATCACACACACACTTGGTTTCCCTCTTCCTTACTTACCGATAAAGGTAGTGGTGACTCGGTATAACTTGACTCGAGCGTTTTTTGGTCTTCATGTGTTGCTGAAAAGCAATGCACATATTTTGTTATGTCCTTACTGCAGCTGAACATCGTTCCAACATTTACGTAAATATAGATGTATATAGATCGTTAAAATAGCGGACCACATCAAAATTATGGTATTGCCCGTGGCTTGGGACTCGGGTTACCTACGCTACCGAGACTCGGAGAGAGAGAGTCGTACTATACGCATACCATACAGTTGGCCGGTGAGCGGAGCTTTACTCGACTAACTGATCACAACCTGGTCATAGAAAGACAGAGCCGGACTGAAAGAAAGAAATAGAAGCAGAGAGAGAGAGAGAGAGAGAGAGAGAGAGAGAGATCGGGAGAGTCTGAAACAAAGACTTTGACAGAGACACGGACGGAGAGACTGAGACGAAACACAGAAACAGACCGCCGGAGACTAAACACGTGCGGAGCCTGGTGGAGACATGGATTTGTTACTGAACATAATCACACGGAGGGAACGACACGTGTACAGCCGGAGCTGCTGTTCAAACGAAATGAAAGGCAACAGCTGAAGTCAACAGTCGGACACGTCAGAACAAACCGTCTACATTTACCACCAGGGTTTAATGTATAGTTAGGTCACCTGGAACATTCCACCACCGCTTTAAACGCGAACTGTGGCACAGTTTGCATTTGAGAAGGGAATTATAACTGTTGTCCAAGGTAGAACAAACTTTCTTCTCGGAAGTGGTCGCTATTTCCCTCTCCAAGTCACACAGTCAAAAGGCAGTAAATCAACTCTACGCACTCTCTCCCCAGGCTGTCCAGTGGTTCTTGTCAATGTTTCTGAGCTGCCCCACCCCGCCCTCTCCCGCCCTCTCTCTCGGGCTTTTCCCGTGTCATTTAATTCCAAGCCCGATTGGAAATCTATTGTGAATGAATCCTCTCTCTCTCTCTCTCTCTCTCTCTCTCTCTCTCTTGCGCGGCCCGATGTTATCAGTTATACTGAGTTAAAATGATAAATTTGATCTTTCTACACACTATGTTGACTGAATACACTCGTATATCACAATGCGCGAAACCATGTCCGGGGCATTCACAGCTCTTTCGGTGACCCTCATTTTCTCGTACTGAGCAACCGGTACTGACTCACAACCCCCATTAATCTGTTTGTGTTTTATTGCTCATTAAAATTAATATGATTCTGATTCTGATCACACACACACACACACACACACACACACACACACACACACACACACAGAGAACACACAGGGTCATTCGATCCACCGTTGCGGTGATGATGTTGGTCAGTGGTGTCGGCCGGTGGCTTGAAAGAAAACAATTGCCGTATGGTTTTCGAAGCGAAGCAAGGCCCACGGTATTCTCAGACGGAATATTTCCTGTTGCTTCGCTTTCTTTGGGTTTTACCCCGAGTTGGACAGCAAGTGTAACTTCCTGCGATTGAAAACACGAGACTGTTTTTGAGTAGTTTCGTTGAAGTTGCTATCGGATACGTGTTTCGTTGAAACTTGCAAGTTTCGTAAATTTGCCATCACTGAGAAACAGGATGCCTCGTCACAGTCTCGAGTTCAAATGCTTCAGGACAAATTATCTGACACCGTAGTTTCACAAGTAATTATAGTCAAAATTTCATTATAAGTTTTTGTTTGTAATTCTTAGAACTGAAAAGGAAACGGAGTAAAGGTG